>NW_017728945.1:695355-697854 GCF_001723895.1 Crocodylus porosus | reverse complement strand
GTTTAAGAGGAGGCTGGATGAACACCTTGCTGGGGTCGTTTGACCCCAGTACTCTTTCCTGCCAGGGCAGGGGGTCGGACTCGATGATCTGCTCAGGTCCCTTCCGACCCTAGAAACTATGAAACTATAAGACCTAGGGGCAGCACAGCAGGCCAGGCAAGGGGGCTCTGCATGGCAATCTGTGACACAGCAACCACGTGCAGACTAAATGAAATCTCCTGTTTTCGCTGACCCAACTGCATTTGTGTTTGCACGACCTGGGATTTTCTGCTGCTTTAAAGTTCATTTAGCACCATATGCTAACACTACTCAAAGATGTTTTAGCATGTGTCGCTCTCGTGCTGCGCCGCTCCATGTGTCGATTTTGTTCGTGCAAACAGGCAGAGACTCCAAAGACTTATAATTAATCCCCTTCATCATGAGGCCAGTACCAATTTCTCCCTTGTTGGCAGTGGGGGTTAGGTACCTAAAAACTTCCCAAGGCTCTGCACCTAGGCGGGCAGTGCTGCCTTAAACCTTCAGCTGTGCTGTGCCCCTGGGTTTCAGCTTTGGGGTCTTCTGGGGTTGGTTGGTTTCTTCTCCTTTGAGTTGTGGCTCCTCTCTCTTCTGCTTCCTTGATGTTGTGGCCATAATTGTAGATGGCCAGTTGCTTAGCAACAGGACATCTTCCCGGGGAGGCAACGCTTGCAGGGCTGCCTGCCTGTGGAGGGGCTGATGGTCGCTTGGTCCCCACTCCTTGCAGAGACTTGAGGCGGTGTCTGCTTCCCTTGCACTCCCTGTGGGAGTGGGGGTGAGGCCTTGCTGTGTGACCCGGGCGAGGCAAGTGGGGATGGTGCAGCAGCCTTGAAAGCCTGCCTCGGGGAACCTGCTCGTCCCATCGCCTGACTTGCAGCGCAGGTTGGATTTCAGACAGGAGCCATCGTGATCTTGGATGTGCAGGGTGCCGTGGCTTGCAACAACACACACGTTTGATGGACTAGGAGGTCTATGCCTGGCCCTGGATGAGATTTGAGATGAGAGAGCGCATGCTTATAGACACCGCCATGTACCTGGGGTTATCTGAAGGCTTAATGGCAGAGATGGGGCGGTAAAGCTCTCAGCTGCATTTTTGACCCCTCCTCTTGCTATCTGGTATTAAAGCATACGCATGCTGATGAGCACATCCATTTTGGTCTGATTGCTTCCTCTGAGCTGCCCCAGACTCCAATTAACAACCATAGTGGTTAACTCTTTATTTTCCCTGGCAGCTTATCGATGGAGAGGGCATGTGCGAGGTGTTACTGCTGCCCAGCTGCCAACCGAGAGAGGAGGCCAGTGCTCAGTGTTGGGACCCAGGCCTTTTCCCCAGGTCTCTGGCACTTGCCTTCCTTCTGCATCCTGATCAGATCTTGTGGTCCCTCTCTGCAGTGGTGTGTGATATCCTGCCTTGCAGCAGACTTTTAAGCCTCATTTTCTGCCCAGTTACTGTGGTATCACTCATACCATGAGCTGCTTCCTTTCATCTGTCTATAGTTACTCATAGTTAGATTGAGATGTATTCAAGGCAGAGCACATCCTTTTTTTTAGGTGTGTTGTACAGTTCCTAGCACAACGGGGCTGGACCTTCGGGGTCCTGTTGCACAAGTGACAAATGGGCTGTAAAAACTGCACGTTTCCAGAGCCATGGCATTTTCGAGTTGAGTGGTAGCAGGTCATACATCTAGCTCTGGAAGTCCTCGGTCAGTCCCCAGTGTGCTAGACAAAAGGGCAATCGTTACACAAGTAATTAACTAAAACAGGCCTATGGAGCTTGCAAACATGACAGTTGGTCTGCACGAAAAACCTTGCAATGATTTGACCAAATGGATTAAAAACCAAAACAAAACAGACTAGTTAAGTTGGGTCTTTATTAACTAGTTCAGCCGTTACTTAATTCAGCGCCTTGCCAGCGGAAACTAAACTGACTTGACGTCGGGGTTTAGCTGGCTGAAGTGCACGTGCATTCAGAGTTTGTGCTGGTTGAACCCAACTGACTTCCCACGCAATTGTCTGAGCCCATGCAGAGGCTGTGATGCGGACTAGCCTTGCATTGCATGTGTAACATGCACAAAGCCTCCCGGGAGCTGTGGACTCATTCTTGCTGCCTTTCTCTTTTGCATTATCACCCTGGTCTCGGGCCAGCATCCCAGATGTTGCCTTATTGGGGGCTTGTAGGCTGGAATTTATCCAGCGTTGTGTAGTCACCCTTTTTTACACTGCAAATAGGCACTTGTAAATCAGTACTCTGGTCTTTCTCAGTTCTTAAAATTCCAAGTAAGTAAACTTTGTATGCGGGTTTAAATAATATAACCCCAAGTACTCTGGGATGCCTTTTTTTCTTACCACCCTAGAAGTTTTCTGTACGTTTCACGGTGCATCTAAAGGGACTCTGCTAAAGGGGGAACGTACTAGAGTCTGAATTCGAGAATGTTTTGGCTTGACTATAATATGGTTTTATTTTTATTTTTTTTTATATATGTT
>NW_017728945.1:638266-695255 GCF_001723895.1 Crocodylus porosus | reverse complement strand
GTACTAGAGTCTGAATTCGAGAATGTTTTGGCTTGACTATAATATGGTTTTATTTTTATTTTTTTTTATATATGTTACTTTTTTTTTTTTTTTTTGCAGGCAGTAAACTGGTTATGAGATGCGTAGTTACACCAGCTAACCGCATGCTCTGGGTACATAAGGCACAAGGCCAGAGGCAAAGCGCACTCGCTCTCTAGGAGAAGTGTCACTGTGCCAGTGCATTGCTCGCCTTGGCTCAATGGTTGCAGCTTTCGAAATGGCTTGAAGGGGAGGTTGGGGGGGAAAAGTGACACTTTGATATGTGCTTGATTTCCCCATAAGCCTGTCTCGAGAAACAGCTGTCCTGTTTAAAATGCAGTGTTTGAGACACGGTTCAGCCCTATCATAACATCTTTCTCTTTGGGCTAGTTACTTAAAGGGACACTGCAAAGAAGAAATGTATTAAAATCCTTGTGTTGCTAATCACTGCTGTAGATAATTAAATCTGAAAGAGTCTGGGGGCGGCTTGCGGGAGGGACATCTCCTCTACAGTTCCTTGTATTGTGCTTTTTCTGCATTTCTCGCAATGAAATGGGATTAGCCCGTTTTACTTGGTTTCAGACCACTGCTCTGTGCTCTCAGGGGTTGGAAGCTTTGCCTGGGGGGGGGGGGAGGACTTGCACTTTTGAAATCTGCCTTCCCAAAATGCTTCGCTTTAATTCTCCTGGGAGGCAAACGGGCGGCACTTCTTAGCTCACATGCATCAGGATTTTTTTTTTCCTCCTGATGACCCATTCATTCCTCTCTTTAGCCTTGCTTCTCTGCCTGGCTGTCCCTTACTTGGGGCAGAGTGGTGATCCTTTCCTTTCTGTGTCGAATGGGTGCAGGTCGGAGGAAACCGAGCAGCGGTTTCCATGTTTCACCCTTGACGGGGATCATTCGGGATGGAGGGAAAGCAGTGACAGCATGGAGGTGGGTCAGCAGAGCATCTGAGCCCCTTCCCACTGGGAGAAGCAGGTGGGGGTACACTGTCCTTGCTTAAATGCACAGGCTAGAAACTGGCTTGGGGAGGTTTGGCAAGAGGCAGGGATGCGGGGAGCTTTTTCTGTCTCGGGGATGGGCAATAGGGTGTGAGCTTGGCATCATGCATTGAAGGATATGATGCTGCTGCTGCTCCGCAGCCTTTTTGTGAATCATCCTTTTGGACACCAGGCTGGTTGACGAAGGAATTTCCCTCCAAGTGCCAGCGCGGCTAGGGCAAAGCTTGTGGGGTGGGTGGGAGCTCAGTGGGAGAGGGGAAAAAAAGGACGTTATTCTCTAAGCCAGGATCCAGTGGGTGTGTGACGAGCAGGGAGGCTATGGTGGCATCCCTTGTATCAGGGTGAGAAATGGCACAGTTCTGCTGGGTTTTTTGCACAGAAAGTAGAGGTTGCCTATGCACACATCTTCCACCTTCTGCTCACAGTCACTGTGCACGATGGCTCTTGATGGCAGCGAATCCTAGCCCGGATGCGTCGGACCATTGCCCATGCAGGGAACCCAGAGAGACGATGCCCTAAAATGCAACCTTGCCTTTGGGCATGCCTGCCTTGGGGCAGCAGCATATCCTGGCAGGGGCCTCTGCCTGCCCACCTGCACCCACTGCCACGCTCGATTGTGGCAGATGGAGGACACGCCTCTATGGTCGGTCTCAAGAGCGTGTGCAAGAGGACCCCAGCCCAATCAGCACAGTTTGGGTTGAAGGTGGGTAGCCAGGGCACGCATGAGGATGTCCACGGACTGAGATTCCCAGGCTGACCCGCGGGGTGATCTGTGCGGGCAGGGATCGTTGCAGACCAGAGGCCGTTGGTCGGTCACTCAAATTCTCCCCCTTTCGTGGTTGCCATTTGATTTTTTTTCTTAACCACTTCTGTCTACCCGTACGCTAACCTATAAAAGTTAGTTTAGGAAGGCTGCCAAGAAAATCTCTCCGTTGCAAGGCCTTGTGGGTAACTCCCTGTAAATTACCATAAAAGCCGTAGTGCTGAGGCTGCTGTGGCGGTTGCTCGAACGCCAGTCATAATGCTCTGTATTTAAAATTCAGATGAATGTGTAATGCATTCATATCCGGATCGCAGCAGCCTGTAGCCTTTCTGGCTTCCATACCCTGCGCAGTCCTTGTTTAATGTGTTTGCTTTCCCAGCAGATTTTTTTTTTTTTTTTCTCTTTGCCTTTGGTGGATATAAAAATTCAACAGGTAACAAAATATGGAACAGTTGCAGTTGAAGGAGAAAGTGAATGCCTCCGTGTCTCCTAAGAGGTGCAGCCTCCCTCAAAACCACAGCTCTTCAGCAAAGCGCTGCTCCTAGAATTGCTTTTCATTCCTTGTCCGGTTTGCAGTCTGCGCAAGCCTGTGAGCACTGTCCAACTTCCCCAGATGATGATGAGGCTTTGTGGTAGAGCTGGAGCCTGTATTCAAATGCAGGGGCGGGAAAGCTCTTTATTCATTAAAGCAACTTGTAGCCATGCAGGTTCAGGAGTCTCGAATGTGTCTGTCCGGTTTTGTGTTGGGAGCGGTGGCATCAGGGGCTGAACTCCTGGCCTCTGGCACTGGTTTGGCCCACGACCATAAGCATGTGACTTCTTTTCTAGGTCTTAATTTTCCCCATCTGTAAAATGGGACTGTTTCCCTCTCTATAATGGGAGATCTTGTGGATCTCTGCTTGGTCTTTGTAAAGCTCCAGTGAAAATTGCTGCCTCGGTGCATGCATGCGTGACTCTTCAAATGACTGTGCTTTCTCTATCCCTTGGGGCTACATCTATCCCTGCTTCCCTGTAAGCAGGAAGCTCAGATGACTGGGTCCAATGCAGACTGTGCCAGAGATCCCCCGTACCAGAGCGGTTCTGTGCAAGCCTGGTAATTGTCAGACGGCATCGCTGATCTTCCGTGTGGAATGATGGATCGTTTCATTTAAATTTTCCTGAAATATAATATTAATCACCATGTCAGTGTCCCACCTTCATTATAGTTTACTGATAAACATCTCTAATCAGGGAGCCATCTCTCCGCCCTGCCAGAAGCCGCCTGGGGATAATTAATACATTTTGGAGCTGGAAGAGGGAGTCAGTGATGTGTTCCTTCCCTTCCCACCCTCTTCCCCCTCCTTATGCATTAGAGAATTGCTCGCTTAACTGATAAGTAAAGCAATAAACAAATCTCATCTATCCTGGACAGTAGGTGCATTTGCATGCGCTCGGTTTTGTTTGGAGCCCTGAGAAGGTGGCATGCCAGAGGTAACCCGGTTCCTTTTTTTTTTTTTTTTTTAAAGTTTGTTGGAACATGATAGTGTCTTAAATGCCTGACAAGGATGTCTCTTCTATCAGAGGGTCTGAGCAAGCTGTGTAAACAAAACCTCACCTGCCCAAACACTAGCTGGCACTCGTGCATCTTCCCCGGGCTTGCAGGTAGGTAAATGAGTCACGGAAGCTGTGTAATTTGCCCGTAATTAAACGCAGAAGGAGTGACAGGGCTGGGGATGGAAGCCAGAGCACTGTTGTCCTGGCCTGCCCCCGTCACCCCCTCCAAGTCTGAGCCATCATCAGTAGGTGCCCTTTCACGCGTGCAGTCGGGGGCAAGGCGGCGCTGAGTTTCGGAGGGTCGGCTCATGCTGTAGGTATCTCTCACCTTATGCATTTGCAGAGAATCGCGAGGCAGCCTGTGGCACGTTTCCAAAGCACCTCAACCCCCCACACCCACCCTGTTCTTCCCTGAAGCCCCGAAGCATTTGCCCCTGTGTTTCCCCATCCCTTTTGGAGCAGAGCCGAGCTCACAGAGCGGTAGCGCTAAGATGGCATCTCCTCCCAAAGGCAGCGTAATGGCCTCTGCATCCCCTGTCTCCCAGCAAATGCGAGACTTGCTTCAGTGCTTCAAAGTGCTGCTCACTTCATTCCTTTCTTAATTGGTTTTATTGTCACGGAAGGTCTGATCGCAGGCGCTCGGCGTCGGACTCCATCAGCCAGCCAGGCTGGAGGAGCGAGGGTGTTGACGTGAGAACAAAGTGACGATCCATGAAAGCACGGGGTGAGGAGTCGGGGTGCCTGGGCTCTATTGCCACCTCTCGCGCTGCCTCGTGTGCGAGACACCTTGGCTGAGTCACTCCGACACCGCCCCCGTTTCCGTCTCTAAACCGAGGGCGAGGCCTACGTCGTTGGCACGCGGAAGCTTAAAATTCACAATGAATGCAGAGGTCTTTAGTTCGAAATGGCTGCTAGCCTTTGCAGGGGGCCCCAGCGGCATGCGATGGGATGGGTCACGTCTAGTGGAGCTAGAGAGTGAAGTGAAGACGCTTTGTACAGTGTCCTCATCTCATCTGGGGGGAAGGAGCCTGTGCTCTCTGCAGCTGGCTTCTTGTCTCCTCTTCCAGCATCTCCTTGGTGTGACCTTTAGCCTGCGAGTCAGGCTGTTGGAGATCCCTAGAGGCCTGTGGTACAAACCTGACCTCTTCAACTTCTCTTTTTCCAAAGCCCTTTCCTGTCCTTGCAGCTCCTCTTCCTTCTTGGGTCATGTGTAGCATTTTCCCTTTTTAAACTGAGATTTCCTGTCGTCCCCGTTCCTCTGGGCTCTTAAGTTGTGCAACTTGCTGCATCTCTTTTCCGCTGCTGGGCTTCTTGGAGAAACTCCCCAGAAAAACCAGCTGCCAAGAGGACTGACCAGGTCTCGGAGATGGCTGGCACAGCTGGCAGTGCCTGTGTGTGGGGACAGGCCACTGCTCTGCATTTACAAGTCTCCGCTCTGATCCATCGGAGAAGCAAATGGCCAGTGGCATGCCTGCAGCATGGAGCTCTGTAGCCATCCTGGGATGGGGAGCTGGAGGCTTGTTCGGTTCGGAGTCGCTGTCCGGTCCGGAGTGGATGGGTCTTCTAGAAGCAGCAAGAAGAGGAATTCAGCGGTGGGTTTTCCTCTCCGTTCTTGGTGGTCTGGAGGCTCATGGCATACCCTAATACCTAGGAGGAGGAGCTGGCTTGGGGCGACAGCCAGCTGTCTCTAAATCCTAGATGCTCCCAGCATCGGAGCAATGACTCTAAACTCCATCGTGCTGGTTACTCCCCTATATCGGGGTGTCAAGCGCACACCCTGTGGGACCTGTCTGTCTGGCCCACTGGGCTACCATGTGGCGCTGGAAGTTGGGGGGTTGTGACCTGCTGCAGCATCCAGGACCCTTTGGTCCCCCTGGGCATGGTGAACTTGGCAGCTTGCTCTCTTGCACCCTCGCTGCCAGTGCCGCAGTGGCTACTGAGGCAACTCTTATGCCCTAGGTGGGATCTGACCTGCAAGAAGCTGCCTTGTCTGGATCTGAACTGGAGCCCCAAGTGAGTCTGATACCCCTGCTAGAAATAATTGTAGAGTTCTCTTGGCCTGCCCTGTCCTTAGGGGCCAGATGGTGGATAGCGTGGTCAGCTGCATCCATCCACAAATGGAGACATGCCCTGCCAGCCCTGTGGATCGTGCAATCTAAGACAAGCTGCAGGACCGCAGCTCAGAGGACTCGATGCGTGTCAAGCTCTGCATCTGCAGGGGAGCCAAGACTATGCGAGCTTGATATCGCTCTTGTTGGTCAAATCCAGCGCGTTGGGGGTGCTGTTAACGATTCTGAAGACCTACAGCTGGTGCATCTGAGACCTCTTAAGCCCGAGTCTACCCCACCTGGCTTGAGTGCCTGAAAAAGTGTTAAAGCAGAAGAGGCTTGGGGCCTCATTGCTTCCTCTTGCGGAAGAGATGAAGGTGTATTGCAAAGTGCATGCATTTTGTTTTTTCAGGGACTCGGGTTGGGTGGAATAGGGTTATCTTTCGCATTTGGGCATCTAAAATGCTTACTGAGATGCCTAATAGGGGGAATAAGCTATTGCTTATAGCGTTATAACCATCCAGTCCATCTCCCCGCTACTCCACGGGGGAGGAAGGAAGTGGAGGTCAAGGCCCAGATTTTTAAAGGTGCAATGGGAGGGAAGTCCTTTAATTACCTTTCTAAAAGCCTGGCCTGAAGTACTTCCCTGGAGCTACAAAAGGGAAACCCATTTCTTTAAGGGCAGCAGCAGAACTTGGAAACTCCTGGCTCCCAGAACGCTGCTCAGGCCACTTAACTTGATGTTTCTCAGATTTAGCTGTTCCTGAGAGGTGCAGGCTCTCGAAAGGGGGGTTGTTCAGGAGCACCCTCAATAGGACCCTGCCGGGATAGTGGGAAGCCATCCGGGCATCCCTAGGATCTCTCTGCCTGTGAGTGTGCACAGTCTGTTGTGTGCTGGCTTTTGCCTACACCTCCTAGTTACTTCACTGCCCAGGCCTCGAATTGCATGACCTGACCAGGAGGACCCAAGCCCAGGGGATAACAGGGGAGAGGTTTCCCAAAACCTTGCATGGCTGGTGGAGGAGGGAGGGGTGACTCCCAAATCCTGGTCTTCTGATCTCCGTCAGACCCAGATTCCTTCCACAGTCCCTGCCGCCCACCCATCTCCAGTGGCTCTTAGCAAGTCTGCAGGGAGACCTCGCGTCACTCCTGGCAGCTGAGGGCCTTCCCTTGTTGGCTTGCAGGATGGGAACAAGCGCCCGATTTTCCTCGCTTGACCAGAACGGCATTAGGTTGTCTCCATCCTCGCTGCGTCTCGGTCCAGCCTGCGGGATGTGTTCCCACCCGGAGGGCCGTGAGGAAGCTTCCCTGTCCTGGGCATCCTAGAAGTAGCAGCAAGATCCCTTTAAAGAAAGGGGGAGGAGGGATGGTGTATATTGAGACCTCACTCAGAAGTAGGGAAGGAAGGAGCATAAAATATTAAATGACCCTTGCAGCTAAGAATTCTCTCTTGCTTTTCTTCGGTCTTCGCAGCCTCGCCAGGCCCTCTGCTCAGGCTGCTGGGGGATCGCAGGAGCAGACAGCCAGCGTCTGACGCCATTCAATATTTACCGGAGGGGCAAGGGAGTTAATCTCTGGAGTTTGATCCGAGGTTGGTAGTATTCCTGGGCAAGGTTAGGAAAAAAGAATAGCAGGGCTTTCAATCCTAGCGCCGTGAGCCCTGCTCCCGGGGTAGTATCATTGTCCCATTTTACAGAAAGGGGAGAGGGAAATGGAGACCTACAGAGCTCACGTGGTAGGAAACAGAGAGCCAGAAATAGCATGCAGGTCTCTTGAGCCCGAGCCCAGTGTCTTGCCACTGCAGATCATTGCCTCACCCAGGCAATGCTTTAGACGGCGCAGAAGCCCAGCGGAGGGCTGGGTGGGCAGTGGGATTGCCTTGCCTGTTTTAATTGAGGCTTGATTTTTAAACTCCTCCCAAGTCGGACGAATCCCTTCATTTCCTGCCGCGTTTTTCTAAAGAGATTTCAGTCGTCTTGGTTTTGGTGACAATACCCATCTGTGCAAACAGGTTGCATTCGTGCTTGTCAAACTTCATGCGAGCCTTGGTGGGGCTGGTGCCAGCCCCCTACTTTTGATGCCTGCCTGGAGGGGATGTGCGAGAAGATCCTTGGTCTTCTCCCAGAGCTGACCTGGTGCCAGGGTGTGGCCGCAGGAGGGGGTCCGGTTTCCTGACAGCACCCCATGCTCCCAAGGATGGGAAGGGCCCCCCGGGCGGGCATGTCCTGGAAAGAGCTGCATGCAGGGAAACTTCTCTTCAAATTCCCGTTTTTGGGGGTGGTTTATCTTATGAAGCACGAGGCTTGCGTTCCCCACCCCACCTCTCTTATCTTCCAGCCTGGCGATGTCTGTGCTACCAACTTCCCACGTGTTCCTGAGCAAGTTGGCTCCCTTCTGTGCCAGTTCCCCTCTTGCCTTGCTTGCTTATAGTTTTATTCTCTGCGTGATGTGTACAACACGGTCCTTGGCACAACAGGGCCCTGGTCTCAACTGGGACCTCTAAGTACCATTATACCAGGCATTTACATGCGACTTCATTCCAGGTTTCTCCATGAAATGTCATTAAATGTGCTCTTGAAGCTTGTCGGTAAGCATTGCATGAGGCCACCCAGAATGCTTTGCACGGCTCTTTAATCTTCTGAATATAATTATAAGCAATACTTTCAGCTCCAGGTTTTCTTTTTTTTTTTGTGGGTTGTTGTTTTTTTTTTTAAAGTTCACTTATTTTAAAATATAACATTTTCTGAGTGTGCTCCTTTCTTTTAAAAAAAAAAAAAAATCCTCTCTTGAAATCCTCTATATTAAAAAACCCTGCAATTATTTAATCTTGGCAAAAGGCTTTTCTTTGCTCTCAGTGACATTTATCAAGGTTTTACTGAGAACCACAGCGTCAAGCAGACTCGAAGCCAGCCCCTCTCTTGCTCTCCAGGTGTTTACCTAGGGTGTCTTCCATTTCAGCTTCTTGCAGCTGCTGTTACTGGGGGAAGATGATGTTTCCAGAGTCAAGACTAAAGAAGTACATAGGTGCATTGCAGGCTGGCGTGCACCCGCTTTTTGCCAAGGCTGGCGTGCACCCGCTTTTTGCCACTGATGAGGAACTTTCTCACCACTGAGATCCAGAGCATGAGCATACATGGATGTGTGATAGCTAGTCCCAAACAGGTACAAAACTGTCACACGTGACACTTTTAAGGGCTCCACTCTGCTTTGCACACTTTGTGAAGGGAGGGAGGAGGAGGAAAAAAGTGTGTGGATCAGTGAATTCCCTCTAGGAGTGAGCCGCCTGACTCCTGCCTGCCTTGGTGACCTTTGCAGAGAACCAGAGATGAGGGGCCACCTGAAATTTGGCGCCGGCAAGTAGAAGCTGCAAATGTTCAGTGCAAGGCTGGTGGGGAGCCTCTCCGACTAGAAGGGCGAGGAGAGGCAGGGGAGCAGACGGCGAAGCCTGTGTGGGAGAAGCTGTTGAGAAGGAGGCGTTGGAACGAACGCCAGCCGTCCGGAACAGTGCGTCCGGAAAGGCAGACGCTGTAAGAACGGAGGGAAGTGCCGCCCTGTTGTTCAGTTAGTTGCCAACGCGCCCCCTCCAACTCTGCGCATCCCTCCTCTCCTCTCTTCGCTGCTGCAGCTTCCTCTGTGTCCTTTCCTCTTCCCACGAATGTGGGCATAAAGGCTGAACGTCCCCGTGGAGCATGCACCTTGGGTGGGTGCATTACCATGCAGAGCCTCTTGCCTGCGGCGATGTCCTCTGTCCACCCTCCTGATCAGGCGCCGCGCCTGGGAGAGCGTGGGCTGCACTACTATCTTTCTATAAAGCCTCGTTGCTTTATTTTCTCTTTCCTGGTGAAATTTCCTTTGCGGTGAGGGAAGACTCGACTAACCCAGCTGCAGGGCATGGTGGAAACCTTGTCACCTTGTCGGCTTTGCATGCGTGCGCCCACCTGCTGGTGCAGAAGCCGGGCCATCTGCTGCTCCTTCTCTCTGAATCCCTCCATCCAGACGGCAGGGCAGTCAGTCCTCTTCCCTTTCCTCTTTTCAGAGCAGGCTGGTTATTAACTTGTCCTTGCATTTAATTCTCAGACTCTGCGTCTGGCCAGCAGCATCTCGGCTCCAGTCTGTTTTGGAAATCCAGCAATCCTCTCTGTTTTTTATCCTCAGTCAAGCCAGGAAGCCCTAAAGGGTCAGGTTGACTGGATCAGGCCTGCATTGCTAGGCTTGTTTCTGTTCCTTTTTTTTTCCCCCTTGCCTCCTGTACAGGCTGCTAGTCGAGCTGGGAGCCACGTACCATCATCAACATCATCTTGGCCGCCTGCTTCCATCCCAGGCAGCCCTCTGCAGAAGGCTTGCTCGCTGAAAGTAACCATGCGGCCCCTGTCACCCCGATGGAGATCCCACCCCCAGAAAACATCTCATTGCAAAGGACACACCGTGTTTAATCTAATCACCAGGCTGCCCTGCCTGCAGCGTCTCCCGCGCCTGGCTCGCAGCGCTCAGGCTGAAGGGACAAATTGGAACGGAGCGCTTGTCTGTTCGGAGCTGTCACTCCCTGCAGCCGCTCGCTGGGGAGAGGCTTGCTGGGGCTGATGGGACCGCGAGCCATTTGCAGCATCTGGCCAGAGCTGACAGGTCAGCCTTGGAAAGGGCCTTGATTTTTTTTTTTTTTAATTTTTTTTTTAATCCCCCCCACCCCCGTCCCCCTTCTTACATTGCGGGGGACTCCTATAATGTAGGGTTGGTACCCCCAGACCTGCTCTGCTGCTACTCGTATTCAACTCCTGCATTGCCCCATCTTGTCACTCCTTAGCATGGCGCGTTACATCGTCCCAGTGCCAGAGAGGAGAGAGCAGCAATCGCATACCAGCAAGCAAGTAGACTTGGGCCAAGGGCTGTGCTCCGGGGCCAGTATCTGATCCTTGCAGCTTGCCTGCCTGCTCCATCCTGCTCCAAGAAGGAACGTGAGGAATGAAGTGCAACAAGGGCAATGTGTTGTATGAAAGGAAAGAAGGTTAGCACTCCCCTTGGTAAGGATGGAAGACGTCCATGCATATGGTTAAGGCATTGCCACCTACTTCATGACATTTAACCAAGCTTCCTGGTGGTGTGTTATGGCTTGGGGAGCCCAAGGTTATGAGTTTCAGGTTGGGTGTCAGCCTCTAATTGGGGCTGGACCCGATCATCTGTAAGGTCCCTTCCAGCTCCCTAACAACTATGAAATAGGAGAAGAGGTAGGAGTGTCGTGCTGCGCGTCAGAGGCACAGAAGCTGGAGGCGTCTTTGTACCGTGCACCGCTGCTCTAATGTACGTTGTCTACGACAGCATCCGCGGGGCCCTGGGGCAGCTCGGGATGTGCAGAGGTTGGGGTTTCCATCACACCTGCTCTTTCTAGCTGGAGACTGAAGGTCTGGGAAGGTGTGTGGCTGGTGCAGCGACCCACAGCCTGGTGCTGAGCATCCTTTAAGGAGACCACTGGAATGAGCAGCAGAGGGAGTGCGTTAAGCCCCTGTCTGTGCAACGTCCCATGACGGCATGGAAATGGCAGTGCATTTCAGGCCAGTGCCTGTCTAGTGTCGAAGCAGGGCCATGCTGCAGGAAGTCTCGGGTGCTGGCAGAGCGAGAGAGAGGCTGTAGCTGCAGAACAGAGCCCTGGAGCCGCTAATCTCCCCCCTGCAATTAAACATTTTGATGTTGCTGGAATGGTGCGTGTCTGCAATAAACATGTTGTCAGTGGGCTTGATGGATCTGGCCTGGGGAATGCAGCCTCCTCGCCCTGCATGGAGAGCTGAGCCGTGCTGCCAGCCATACATCAGCTCTCTCCATTTCCAGGCACCTTCATCATTTACGTTGCTAGGACTTGAAACGGTGGGGTGCAAAACTTGAGCGCTCAGCCTTGTGTCATGCGTCAGATGGCATTTAAAGGATGTGTCTGGCTTTGGAGCAGCCTGGTGAGGAGACCTCAGATCACCTTCCCCAAGGAGATGGGGTTGGAAAGGAGCCTGCTTGCTGTGGCCACCCTAAATCACGGCAAGAACGGTGCTAAGTTGGGAAGCCGGTGCCCTTGCTGAGGCTGGCTAGAAACCGCCTGAAGAGCGACCCAAAAGTCTGCGTCTCTGGCATGAATCGGCCTGCGCGGAGGCCGGCGCGGTCTCTCCCTTGCTGCTGGGGTTCCTTCAGGTCGGGGGTTGAGCCCCACTCCTATTGCAGCATCAGAGAAGCTGTGTTCATGGGATAAAAGGAGGGTTGTGACCTCCAGGTCTCTCAGTCCAGCAGCCGCTAAATGCACTTGGTTTTGGTGATGCTCCTAGCTGGGCTCTAGAGGCAACTTGCAGGAGTGTTTCCCTCGGGATCAAGACTGGCTTGCTGTTGGAAAGCTCGGGGTGGCTGAAGGTGGCTCAGTGGAAGGAGGAACGTGAATTTGCTGCCTGCGGTTGTTTGAGGGCTGGTGATTCATAGGAACCTGAGCAACCATCCAGACAAGCGTGTCGTGACTCTCTTGAGGCTCTTCCTTTTGCTGCGGGGCACTAGAAACTTGTACCAACTCTTCCGAGAGCCACGGGTGCCCTTGGGGATCACAGTTGTCATCCTCCTCCCCGCTGTTCCCCCTTCAGCGCTTGCCACACTGGAATAACCCATGGCATTGCTCCAACCAGCATGGGACCTGTTGCGTTGGGCTCAAGCAGACGGGGGAGTGGGTGGACAGGAATCCTTGCTGCTGGCACAAGGCCATCAGGAATTGAGAGCACGTTTGCAGCGTTTTTGGGCGCTGGGAAGATTTGCAAGTACCGCTCAATGTGGACCTCAAACGTGACATTAGCAAGGCTGTGTGGGGGGCGGGGAGCGGCACAGCGAGAGACCTTGGGGAGGATGGTGTAGGAGGAAACGTGAGCCAGTTCACTTGGAGGGCTCAGGGGAGTAACCGGAGATGAGAGAAGGGAGAATCCTAGAAAGCATCGGCGTCAAAGGCTGAAGGTGATAGCGAACGGCAGAGCCGGGCTGCCGAGATTGAGCTGCATAGTCGAAAGCATTGCAGCTCGGGCCGGCCAGCAGTGACCACTCGCTCTGTAGCGCGCCTGAGACGGCTGGCCGGCCTGAGCGAAGGAACCAGAGGTGGTAGCAGACTTCACTAGAGGGGGACGGGGCCACACTGCTAGTTTGGGCAGGACCCACCGGGCCCAGGCGTGGCAAGGCCACCCCCCTGCTTTGGCACCACGTGGCCTGGAGCATGCCAGCGGGTCAAGCCAAGTCGGAGGAAGCGAAGTGATTGATTGGCAGGTGGAAAGAGCAGAGGATCACAATGAGTTGCCGTAGCCAAAGTGGTGACTGGCAGGTGGCAGGGACCTAGGAATGGTCGTTGCCAAGCCCAGAGGTGGATCCTGGCTCGCAGCCATTCACGGGTTGCAACATCAGCAAAAGCACAAGGGTGCTCACCTAAAAATGCCACGTGGGCGAGTCGAGCTGGCATCCCTGGCAAGGCAGAGGGGGCCGCTTGCATTCCAGCGTCAGACCCGGGGCTCGGCCCCCTCTGGACCCACAAATAAATCCCTGCTCCCAGCGCTTGCTGTCTGAGAGGCGGGGGTGATGGACTGCTTCCTCTCAGGCTGTCCAACATGCTATCCCCCACTGCCCAGGCTTCGGAGGGGCAGGCCCTCTATTGCAGGGGCACTGTTAGATTAATTTCCTCTGTCTCCATGTGCCCTGATCTGCCACCCAGTGACACGGTGACATTTCACGTCTCGAGTGTCTGAGCAATTTCATAAAGGGAGCCTGCACAAATGAAACGCTCTGCCTTTTGTGTCCGACAAATTGGATTTGTTAACCTGCAGCTTCATCCATCAGCTCCTGGGGCCCTTTCTGGCAGGTGGCTGATGGGGTGTGAGGGGTGGGGAGCAGGGGAAGGAAAGCCTGGAGGTATGGCAGGAGCCGGGTTCCCGCAGGACCATGGACCAGGCTGGTCTTGGGAACCTCTTGGTGGGCTTGTCTGCTTCCCTGTGGCTTTTGATCGCTCTTCCTCACACTCCGTTTTCTCCACTTTTGAATGGCCCAAGTGGCTGTCGAAGCAGAGCAGGAAGAGGGCACATGCTCCTAACACAAGGCTGCTCAGGGAGGATGCGACACCTTTGCTGGTGCTCCGAATCTGCAGAGCGGCTGCCGTGGGTTGGGTGTCCCTGGCTTTTACCTCTCCTTTCTTGATTCCCCTGTTTGCATCTTTGAGCCCCTCTTCCGGTCTCCTTACCACCTCCCAGCCCTTCGTGTCTGGTGACTGCTTCACCAGTATTTAGATCTGCTTCCCTGCATGGTGAAGGCCAAGGGCCCCATTGGGCCTGAGAGCAGACCCAGCTGCAAAGCAGAGGGGCTTTCTTACCTTTGCCTGTCCTGGGCTTGGTGGGAAAAGAGAGATGGGAGGCAGAAGCCCCTGGATGTGGCTTTGAGAGCATCTTGCTAGATGGCAGCTAGAAAAGCAGCCCTGCGTGTTAGGTGCTCTGAAGGGATGGGGAGCAGCTCTGGGTACGTATACAGGAGAATTAATAGTATATCACAGACCTGAGCTAGGAGCCTTTTTTGCCCTAGGGACCTTATAGCCTGGGATGCGATTGTCTGCTATGCATTCGATACACCTGCACTTAGGCTGTGTTTTAAATGGGGAAGGAGCAGGCTTGCAGTTGCATTAGAACTGGCTGGAGCCGCTCTCCAAATGCATAGCCCCCAGCCTGAGTGTTTGCATGGAGGAGAGAGCTCATGTTATATCTGAGAGCCTGGAGGGGGAGGGAGGAATCCACAGTTGCAGCCCTTGCTTGGCACGGCGTTGTTCCCAGACACCGGGCTTGGAGCTCAGCTCTTCTTTGCTCGACCCTTTTCTTTGCGTCTCATTCGGAGCCCGATGCAGGTGCGGGATTGCAGCCCATGGGGAGCAGGGTGTGCTTGGGGAGACGACTTCCTCCATCCCCCCCCAGGAGAGCGCGTGCTGCCTGCCCACGCATCCCCCTGTCAGGATCTGCAGAAAAAGTCTCAGGTCCCCAGGAGAAACTGCAAAGTTGCTTTATTTTTAATGCACGCCTGAAAACGAGCACTTGGCCGATTTTGGAGGGAGAGCCCATGACCGCCAGGAGCCATGCGTGCCCCAGCCACCTGCCTGCCCCCTCGTTGCAAGAGGCAGCTGCTGCTGCCCCAGTTTTCCAAGCTCTGGGCCAGGGAGATGCTTGGCTCGGTGAAACTCGGCTCTGTGTCATGCAGGGAATGGGGGCGCTTGGACAGGCCTGTGGGAACGCTCGGGCTGGCGGGAGAGGCGCTGGGAAGAGCTTTTAAGGAGGATCCTGCCACATCATGGGCATCTGGTTTCTATCCGTTGATGACCGTTGCCTGTCCAGGCTCGGAGGTGCAGTCTGACTCTTTGCAAGAGAAGCAGCTGGCAGCGGCATCCTTGCAAGTGTTTTGGGGGTCTCTGGGCACGGAGAGACAGGAGTCGGCAATATGATGTCTCCCTCCTGCCTCCGGGGAGGATTAAAGGGGCTTTGGGGATTCCTGCGCTAGCAGAGGGAGGGGAGTTCTTGCATCTGTTGCCAGAAGGACACAGGGAGTGGAAAACTTGACCGGCATCCTCCAGGCTGAGAAGTGGAAATACGGTATCAGTCACAGCTGCGTGTGAGGGGGGACGCGGGTCTCCAAGGGCATGGGTAGGCAGGCTTTTCTGTCTGAGGATCAGGACCCCATTCAGCGCAGAGGTGGGTGGGCAGGCTGGTGCTAGGATCTGGCCGGTAAAGCAGGGGCTCATCCCTGGCCGCGGTGGGAAGAGCGCCCACAGCTGAAGCCCCCTGTGCTCCCAGCCACTGCCAAAGCACCATGCCTGTGGGCCAGAGTCGACGGCTCTGCAGGCCTGATCTAGCAGGCCGTTAGTTGCTGGCCCTTATATTAGGGCAATATGTGTGTTCCCCCTTTGGGAAGCGGATGGGACCGTTGCTTAGATAGGGGCTGCACCGTCTCCCTTTGTACTGTCCTCTGACCAGGAGCCGTCTTCCAAACCCAGGAGGCGGAAGGAGCTCCTGGTCTCTACCGCGACGGGGCACAGAGGATTTTCACTGCCCCATCCCCTTCTCCCTTACATTCCTGCCTTTGTGCGCCATGAATAGTACTGTACTTCTGCTTGCCACTACTGCAAGAGCTTGTACCCCCCAGAGCTTCCCAGAAAGCAGCACTACTGCTGGCCTGACCCCAGACAAAGTGTGACACTGCCTGGGGTCCAGTGCTGCGACTACGGCTGCGTGGCCAAGTTGTGAGCAGCCGCCAAGGCCCTGGAAGGGTACCGTGCATCGTTGTATGCTCGCCCCTTGCATGGGAGGCACTCTCTTCCACCAGCCCTGCCAATGTAATGCACTCCCAAAAATATCGGCCTTGGTCTGTATAGGAAACCGTGCATTTCTGCTCACTGTGGGAAGCTCGGGGGGAGCCCTGTGCATTCGTCCCTAATGGATTTTGTGTGCGCCGGAGCAATCGCTCTGCCCTTCCCTGGGGGCTCCAGGAGCTCTGAGCAAAGCCAGCAAAGGCTGAAGCGTCCTGCGCTTCTGCATCAGTCGTAGTCTGGACCAAATGCTTCCTCTCCGGCCAGCCCTGCCTGCGACAGCTCTCTTGTGTGGGATCCTAACTCGGGACCCTGACAATTGCCCCTCCTGAGGACTCATTAATTCTGTTTCTTGGTAGCCTGGGTCCTGGAGGATCAGGTGTGTGACCAGGCCTCCAGACACAGCATTTCCTACCGCAGCGGGAACCACCTGTACAAACCCTGCCTACCCTCACGCTCTCTTGCCTGGAGAAGCAGCCTGGGCTTGGCTGGGGGGAGCAGCATCCAGCTCTGGCTGGGAAAGGTAACGGGCGCTTCCTTTTCCTCTGGCTGTGTGCTGAGCAAGCATCTCCCGCAGGGCTTGGGTCAGGCTTGTGGGCAGCAGCAATACCACTGCGTTTCTGGCCTGGCACCTTGCCCGGCTCGCTCTCTCCAACCCAGGGGCAGAGCACTGGGCTAAGGCTGCCCAAGCCACTGCCATCCCAGACTCCAGCACCCAAGTGCAAGGGCCTCCTGCTATCCTCAGTGCTTTGGCTTCTCTTAATTCAAGGGTGATTCGGTCGAATGCGGTGATGTGAAGGGCGAGAGGATCTCAGTGGGACCGGGACTGATGCAAAAAGTAATTTTGGGGGAGTTGGAAAATTCAGGTCAATCTCCCTGACGCTGGCACGCTTCCCACCCCCCATGCTTTATTCATGGGGGCCTGTCCCTCTGCTCACTGCCATCCCGTTCCCTTTATGTCCTGGACTCTCCAAAGACTGCTTTCTCCTGGGAGCCCTTCGTTAAGAGAGGAGCGGGACGCGCCAATTAGAGGCTGGATCTCGACCCGCCCTTCGTACTCCCTCCTGCCCTAATGTCACCTGGAAAGTCTTAGTAACCTGCATAGGGAATACCTTCCTCTCCCGGGGGCAGTGACCATCCACCCACCGGTGCTCTCCATGGTAATGCCATTTCTCATCGTGGGGGTATAAATGCATCAGTGGTGTCACGTCCGTAAGTGCCGGTTGCGGGACCAACCCAGGATGCTATGGTTTTGGGTGGGGAGGAGGGAGACCGTGGTACTTTTGGGCTCCTTGGAAAAAAACCTTGTCCTTTCTCCAGAGGAGAGCTGGAGAAAGAGGGAGGCTTGCTCAGCAGGGAGATTTTCGGAGCTGTCCCTAGACGCTCCCCAGCTGAGAGCCCCATACCTGGCATTGCAACGCATGGGAGCTGGTGTCCTGAAGGCGAGCGTGCTCCAGCTTTCTGAACCCACCTAGTCCCCTGGCTCAATAGCTGGGACTTGTCTGCTCCGTGTAGCCTGCCGTTTTGCAAAATAAAATAGCTAGTTGTTTGGGGCCAGGGAGGCAAACAAATCAACCGGCTGGTGATTTCTTCAATCATCCCGCACGTCGCACGAGGGGAAAATTTAATAAAGTGCCTGCCATCCCCAGAAGCTATTTGTTAAAGCCGAGGATAACGATGGGCAAAATTGAGTTCCTGTTTATGAAGGGTGCGCTTGCCTCGCGCTTTGCTTGCTCGCTGTGTCTCGCAGCCGCATCTATAGTCACTAGAAGCCTTTTGAGGAAAGGGACCTGTTCATCTGCAAACTGTCCTGTCCGTGTCCAAGCCCTGCGGGCTAAGGGGATGTGCCTGTGAGGGTCAGACTTTCACAAGGGAGCAGTGAGTTGTGAGGTTTTTTGTGGGTGCCCAACCAGTCTCCAGCCTTTCTAAAAGCATCCGATGTATCATGAGGTGCTGAGCACTTGTGCCTAAGGGTTGGAGTCCCTTTGAGGTGTCCTGGGCAGCCAAAAACTGAGGCAGCCTGAAAAAGAAATCCTGAATATTGTGTTACCCTTCTCTATGAGTCTTACCCTGTCTGTAAAATGGGGATATGTAGTACTTATACAAATGATGATGCATCAACAGTTGCAATTAAGCACAGTCTTAACGCACTGAAAGACTAAGTGATGTTTCAGACTAGAGTGATGGACTGTGGATAGAAAGATCTTCTCCTTCATGCTCATGTTAACTTGTCTAGAGAGGATGCAAATCCTATATGGCATTTTACATAGCAGGTCATTGCCCTAAAGCATCGTCCAGATGTTAACCAAGAAATCCTATTCTAGTCCCGAGAGGTGAGCCCAGGTCGGACTCACTTAGGGCAACATCACATATTGACTGGTCACTTCACCGGTGAACTGTTGGGTGTGGAAGTGGTTGGAAAGTTCAGAGCATCTGTGGGAAGGTGGAAATGAAAGAGCCCATGAAGGCCCAAAAGGATGTCTCTGAAGAGTCACCCGTTTCCTTTCCTCCTCTCCACTTTGTCTAAGGCTAAGAGCTCCCACCACACACCCTTTCCCCAAAAATCACTCCAGCAAACCCAGAGGAAATGAGTAGATATCTCTGGCATGGTTAAGGTTAAAAATATATATTGGGTAGGATATAGGGGAGAGCTGTGATTTTTAGCAGAGCCCGCTGGCAGCGGAGAAAGCAATAGAAACGACACTTAAAGTCCCTGTTGCTGCAGGAGATCAGGGCTTCTCAGCCACGATTCATCCAGGAATATCTTGGGGACGGTGCAAAATGGCCTTTCTGCAGAAGATCAAGGTGGCTGCAGATGCTACGGTGCCGCAAGACGAACGTTTCACTGGGCTCCTGGTTCCCATCTTGGCCACCATGAGTGCGGAGCAGAGATGACTTATATTCCAAGCACTTTAAATATTTAATGCCATTTTACTTTTTTTTTTTTTTTCACTGCTGATCTTGTGCGTTCAGAAAGGGATGTCACGTGGTCCAACTATTTTTTGCATCCAGGATGCGATCTGGTTTCTTGATGCATGTTAGACGCTTCAAGTTTGCCGGTCCCTGCTTCCATTGCGCTGCCCAGCACAGTCGGCCCCCGGCTGTTGGCCACCAGGACAAGCGGAGAAGCACACTGGCGCCAAGGGACGTTGCGCAGAGCGTTTCCTGTTGTCGGCGGCTCAAGTGCTCAGTGACTTAAATCCATCCACCTTTCCCGATCGAGAAACTGAGGCTCAGGGGAGGGAGCGGACTGGCAGTTGATCACATAGCGAGTGGTTTGCTAGGGAGTGAGCCCAGGGGATCTGCCCCAAGGCTCCAGAGGCAATGCTCCTGTCCTTTATTATGAACGAAGTGCCCTCTTTGACTTTAAATCAGGGTATCCTGACAAAGCACCGCCTGTGTTGCCACCTTAGAGAAAATACCCTCCCTTTGCATGCTGTTGCCCTAACGCTCTCACCAGTTGCCGTTCTGCAGCCGAGCGGGGAAGTAGCCGGGAATGCGCTGGAAGACGCGGTGGGGCAATAACTCCAAGCAGCATTGGGCCTTCTCTGGCATAAAAAAAGGACAAATTAAATAAACATGCTTGATTGCTTAAACATTTGTTTTTTAAATTAGCAGCAGCTTTTTTAAATTAAAGTATTTGGATATGCTGCTCGGGAACACTTTAGCAAGTTGATTTCTTTTTCATTTTTTTTTTTTTCTCTTCCTGGTGCTACTTTTCCAGAATAATTACTGATTTAAAAACCAAATGCAAAGCGACGGCCAAGTTTGCAGCTTAATCTTTTAAGAGAGACGGGTGGGAAGAAATGCCAGCTCTCAAAGCAGTGGGGCCCCCTTGGATCCCCGGCACTTCGGCTTATTGCAGGAGGGGCACGAAGCTTGGAGGAGGCAAATCTGCCCCCTTAGGAATTAACTCCAGGTTTCTCAGTTGCTTTTCTATGTTGTCCCAATGGAGAAACCCAGCCAGGGCTCTTGCATCTGGAGGAAGATGAGCTTCGGCAGGGTCTGGTGGACAAAGCGCTGGACTGGGACTCGGGGAAGCTACCAGTGACCTGTTGCATGACCTCAGGCTCGTTCAATCCCCTCTCTACTCCCCAGCCTCTTTTCGTTCTTGCTCTTTGTCTGGTCTGTCTCCTACCATCTAAACAGAGCCTGGCCGAAGAGCTTATAATGGATTTGTGCGATGCCTGGCACAACAGGGCTCTGCACTCCAGCAGGACTTTTAGATGCACCCGTAACATCAGCCAGGATCTCAAAGTGGAGTCTCTCGGGGGGAGAGAGGCTGCCCGCTCGACCACTGCAGCTGCTGTTTGTTGTTGCCTTAACTTGGGTTTTTTGCATTGAAATCCATATAGTCGCAGCTGCTGGTCCCCTTGCGGTGGTACAGGAGGGCGGCCTGTCTGAAGAAGAGCTGTCGGTGGTCTGTCCAGGAGCCATAGGCACAACGGCGCGGGCAGCACAGCAGGGTCCCGGTCCAGGCTTCTAGCTGTCTGGTAGGACAGTAGTTACAGCGATCTTGCCCTTCCCAAACTCTCAGCGCACCCCCGACTCCTCGCATTGCTTTGACTCTGCTGCATCCTTTAACATTTAAGCCAAGCTGCAGGCAGGGGTGGAAAAGGGAGTGAGGGAGAGGGAGGCATCCTGTTCTCTAACAGCATCTGCCAGTGCTGGGGTGTTTGCAGTAGAGGTGCCTGTACATTGAGGGAGAAGCTCCTGGCTGAGCAGAGGTTATGGCGCGCCGATACATCCTCTCGGTTACCATGTCACACAAATAGGAGAGGGAAGAGCCTTTGTGCCCTGGGAGGCCTCTGGGTGCCGACCCTACAGCCAGGCAGGGAGCTCGACTCCCCGTGCAGGTGGCTGTTTTGATGGGGGCTGCGCATCTGCAGAACGGGGCTCCTCCTTGCCCCAAAGAGCTTGCTGTGTCGAGCCCTGATCCCTCAGTTGTCCTGGTGGGTAAATCCTTGCCCCTCCTTCCATCTTGTCTCCCTCCAAGGGCTTAGCGGGGTCCCGTGGGCATGTGAGAGCCCATCTTTGCATATCCAGTTGCAAGATCAGGGCCCCAGGTGGGCACCACATGGCAAATGGCGGTTGAATAGCGCAGTGTAAGGAAGCGTCTGATTGATTCGCCTTGCTCCGACGCTGCCTAAAGGTTACAGGGAGTATTTCTTTTTAATCCTGGGGGGAAAAAAGGGAATCCAGTTAATCATGTGAAATTTCAGAGGATTAAAATGGGGAGGAAAAGCAAAACACACAAAAAAAAGTGTAGTTTCCTTTCCAGGAAACTAATAGCCCCTGCGCCTCCTTATCTTAATGATTTTCATAATTTAACTGAATGCAGAGATAATGGATCTTCATAGAGCTAACTTTAGATTTAATGGGCCTCATGTTCGAGCTGGGGGTGGGGGGGGATTGATGCTTACGGGGCGAGATAAGAGCAGGAGAAGCTCTTTCTGGTGGAAAAGCAACTTGTGCATGCCGAGCGCTCTGTTCCTGCCACCTGAAACTCTCCGTGCAAACCATTTTGGAAACCGGAGGGACCCCTTCCCTGGCCCCAGCAGGCAGGGGGGGAGCCCGGGGCACTCTGGGGAGGAAGCGGAGACCCTGCCTCCAGGCCAGAGCATCCCAGCCAGTGTTTTTTGCCTCTCTTGCATAACCTTTGACCCTCCCTGGAATGAAGGAGCTGCAAAGCTGGGATCATCTGCGTTAATCTGGTCTCATTGAGGCGGGATCAGTGGAACCACCTCGCAGATTCACTGTATTATGGAGCAGATTGAGGGACTTAGAGAGCAAATTTAATAAATATCATTTCGATATTACTTGGTGGGAGAAGAAAAAAATCCTCTGAGCAGCTGATGTCGGAGGCACCCAGTGCAGGTTGGTAATGGGGGCATCGTGTGCTGGGGGCGCTGGGTTGAGAAATGCATGAGCCTCTTCCTCTTCCTCTCCCTGGCCAGAGACTAGGGCTAAGCTGCCAGCTAATGCAGAAGCCGTGGGTGTGGGCTGAGAGCCAGGGCTGACTAGCGGCGAGGAAGGGCAATGTGGGGGGAAAGGCAGAGGCGGAGGGTCTGGCAGGGCAGGGGACATGGGGGGCTTGAGGGTGCGGGTTACTAAGCAAGAATGTACATCCTGATCCTGCAATCTGCTGTGGCCCATGATGCCCCGCTCCCCACGCGCCGCACCGGGCACTTTTGCCGAGCACCATGCATGCAGGGCATGGTTTGCCGGTCTGCAACGGCTTGCAGGACCGGCGCCCTTCCAAGGAAATTTCACCTGCTAAAGGACGAGTTATCGCAACGTGCGGAAAGGAGACTCGGACCAGGCCCTCCACTAGTGGGAATCTGTGCTGCCCAAATCACGGTAGCTGTCGGGGGCTGCTTCGGTCTCCTCCGTTGAGCAAAGCTATGGTCATACCTCCTGGGCCAATGCTGGTAGGGTCTAGGAAGGCTGGGCAGGAGTTTGGAGTTTGCCAAGGGTGGGGCAGGATTATAGAGGGGTTTTCGGTGGCAGAGCGGAGGATGCTGTGCATGTACGTGTGCGTGCACGCACCTTTTTCTTTTGCGGCGCTCTGTAGTTCCCAGCGGAGCCTTTCGAAGCCGTGCTCTGACAAGCCCAAAATGTCTTTTGAATGCTTTCCAGGGTCAAAGTCAGAGCTGCCCCAACAGGCTCGGTGCTTTAGGGGCAGGGGGGTGAAAGGGAAGGGCTGATACTCCAGGCGCAGCCTTGTCTGGCTCGTCGATCCTTCCTGAGCTAGGTAGGCAAGTGCCCCACGGTGGGTGTCTGTGGCAGGTCGATGGGTTTACCATCGCCAGGACGGAGTCGGAGAAGGCAGCAGGCTCCGTGCTTGTATGGGGACGACAAGGGCATTGATTTAACCTGTCTCTTCTCCGCGTTAATCCTAGCTCATTGCTAGCTACCACTTGCAGATGGCGTCTTGTGCCCAGCTCCCCCCGGAGCGATGCAGCAGAGGGAAATCCTGTTGACCGTGCCTGGGGAAAGCTCCCTTTGCAGATGACCTGGGGAGAAAGCAGCGGCCATAGAAATCTCCCTTTCTTGAGGCCAGTTCGGTTCACTGTCCTGTAGAGGAGGGAGAGCTACCACCACCCCTCCAGCTTTTGCATGGAGGTGGCAACTTGGCCCTGCTCCTGCACCCTGTTTAAACTCTCCAAAGATGGCCTGCCAAACTCGGCTCCAGCCTCTGGAAGACCTGGAGGGGAAGGTATGGTGCTCATCGCCTGCTTTGTCTCGGTCCCCGGCGGGACCCCCTTCCAGCCTGCTGGAAAAACACTTGGTTTCGAATAAATGTTTGACCTCCTGCTAACCCCCCTGCTCCTTCCAGTCGAATTCTGCGCGGAGCGAAACGTGCCGCGGCCAATCCAAGGGGGGCAAGAGCCGGGGACCATATCATTAAAATGCTAAAAATGAGTGTGCTGAAAACAGACACAATTGAGTATTTAAAGCCCTGAATGAAAAGAGTGTGTGTTGCAGGGCTTGCGGGAGCCGGTCTCCCAGAGCTCTGGAAAGTATGCAGTCAGGCCTGCACCATTAGCTTTGTGTTTCTGGTTTTTAAAGGAGCTGGGAAAAGTGCGAGGGAGGCATGTGCCCGCTCTGTCCCTGTGGGCTGGAGGGAAAGGAGTGACCCGTCGTTCTCGGAGATGGCAAGTTCAGGCCCGGGAGGAGCGCTCGTTCAAAGTGCCCGTCGCTGGATGCGCGCGTGGCGGGGAGCGTGCGCAGGGAGCCTTGCACGGGGGGGACGCTTGTGTGCGTTGCCCCTTGGCACACCGGCCCCCGCGTCTCCCCCTGGTGCGATCAGGTTGCTCGGTTAAGCACTTCTGCTTGGCTGCTTATAGTTAACCTACTTTCCCTCCGTAGCGATCACACGTTCCAGGACTCGGCAGCGACACGTGGTTTGCTTAAGGGTTTCCAAGGGCTGCTCTCCCCTTCGGCCACTTAATTGTGCTCCTTGCACTTTTGCACAAGTCTGCTCTTGCCTTCCGTCTCAGCCGTCTGAGCTGGGAGAGACATCTGGGCGTCATCAACACCTCTGGCTCTCCCCTTATTTTTTTTCCCCTCCCCCCGGGTTTCCTAGTCCAAAAGTTGCAGCCCCCTTTTCTGCTGACCTTCCCCTCGGCGTGGCATACAACACGCCAGGCGGTCCTCTAGCACGATCCTGCTTCCCCACCCATTTAAATTTAGCACTCGCTTACTCAGCGTGTGCACGCGGTTTGCAATAACCACCACTCTCCCCCCTGGCTGCGTGCATGAGTGTGCAGGGATCTGCGTGGGTGCAGAGTGCCCACGGACCCTCCCCTCCCCGGTCAGGTAGTAACGGGCTGCCCAGGCTCGGCTCCAGCAAGTGGGAGCAGATGAATTGGATGCTTAACGGTCGCATCAAACCTCTTGAAGTCTTAAAAACAACACAACTGAACCACGTTTGCATTCGCTGCCAGCGGGCCCGCTTCCCCGAGAGCAGGCCAGGCAGTGGGGAGAGTTTAAACCAAACTATTTCCCCCCCCCCTCGGACGCACCGATTGGCTGCTGGAGCCCTGCGAGGGGAAGTTTGACCCCGCCTCCCAGGGTGTCCGATGTCAGGCTGGCATGAAAAATCCCATCTGTTTTCAATCTGGATCCCCGCTCGCATCCACTAAGCATCCTCTCCTCGCTGCCCTGCCCCCACCCGCCTGCCTGGCCCACTGCTGGGTTTTTTTCCCTTTCCTCTAAAAATGTACAGGGCCTCCCTCCCCCTTCCCTAAATACACAGCTCTCCGGCACATGCTCCAGTCCTGTGCACGCCTGCCCCGCGTGTGCACGCTCGGGGCCTGCCAAGACGACCTCTGAGCACAGGGGCTACTGCTGTCTTTGGCTCGCAGAAACCCCAGAGGACCACCACCCTTCACCTCCGAGCCTTCAAAAGGGGGGAAAAAATAAATACAGTCAGAGAGAGGGAGGAAGGAAAGCCGGGATGGGCGCTGGGGTGCTTGGCGGGTGACTTGCTGCTCTTGTTTGCAGTCCAGCTTTTGCATGCGATTCTGGAAGAGTGCGAGCACGGAGCGTTTTGTTCCTGCTCTCAGATCAAGCGTGGAGCCTGCGTGGGATTTTGGCTGGGCTCTGAAACCTGGAGGTAACGACATGCCAGTGGAGATCTGTGCCCCTTCTTTCCCTCGCCTTTTTGTCTTTTGGTCCTCTCTCGCTGAGTAATGTTGTCTTTATTCCAGGACATCCTCAGGCTAGGGGTTATCGTATCTAAAAGGCAGTGTTGGTAAAGAGCACCCATGGTGCTACATCCATAGTAAATGGGTTTTAAAAAAAAAGCCCTCCGTGGGACTTTTTTGGAGTTGGGTGAACTTTGCCTCTGAAGCAGCAAGGGCGTCGTGAGTTTGAGGCCGGCATCTGTCTTTGGCTGCGGGGCTTTGGGGCAAGGGAGCCCTGCAGTCGCATCTCCTCCTTCACCCCTTCCAAGTCGCCGGAGGGTCCTGGGCTGCCTGCATTAGCCTTGCTCCCTAAGATACCTCGCTTGCCAGTTCAGCCCCAGCAGTAGAAGTGCCGAGGGGGAAGAGATGCTGGCAGCTTGAACCACCATGCAGGGGCTTCACCTAGCTCACTGCAAGTCCATGCGAGACTGCATTAAGTCACCAGGGTCTAGCAGACCCCAGCTCACAAGGGTGCACTACACTCTGCTTTGTGCCGGCTAGGATATTTTTTTTAGTGGCAGCAGTTTTGTTCCTAATGGAAACAAGGGATACAAGGCCTCAGTGATGGGAGACCTGGGCTTTAGCGTCAGCTCTTCTGTACTCCCGGGAGGTTGCTTACCCTTCGTGCCTCAGTTTCCCTTTCTGTATAGGATGCTGCTATTTAACAGCCCCCCGGAGAGGCCCTGTGATGCTCAGGTAAAACTGGCCATTGGCTCCGAGATGCAAATGCTGGATGCTTCTGAGCTAGGTAGGCAAGTGTGTTTTCATACAGGCATCAAAAGGAAGCTGGATGACTATCAAGCTAGCTAGCTAAATAAACCCTTTGCCCTTGGAAGCGGGAACAAAGAGAGTCTGTGTCTCCCTGTCTCGCCGCCAGGTCCTGGGCTCACCTGATGGCGAGCGAGGCCTTGGGAAAAGCAGTGTATGAGTAGTCTCCGGGTGCCCGTGGTGTGGATGGGGCCAGGACAGTCCCCCCGGCACCCCCTCCCAGTAAAACCACCTCTGTCTCCGGATAACTAAATGCACGAGAGCCCTGGCAGCTAAATGCACGCCAGGCTGCTAACACGGGGGTGACCACAGCTCGCCCCATGGAGGATCTGCTTTGGGGGGCTCCTGCGTGCCCCTGCTCGCCGTGCTGCAGGCTCCCTGCGCCGGCCCCTCCTCCAGCTCCTCCCCGGCTCCTCCTCCCGTTAGTCCCGTCTCTGCCCAGACCCCAGAGGACGTTTCCCCTTGGCCTCTCCCTCTTGCCAGTGCCTCCAAACCTGGCTTGGATCAGTGGGACCAGGCGCTGTGCGGAGCCCTAGCCGCCGGGGCCGCGGCGCTGCGGTGGGCAGGGGGCTCCGGTGGGAAGCTCCAGCCCACACGGTGAGTCCAGCACCCTGGCTGGGGCCTCGGCCGGGGCAGCCCAAGGTGGTGGGGCGCTTCTCTCCCCTGCCATCCCTTTCTCTCCCTTCCCCTGCTCTGTTGTCCCCGCCGGCCGTTCCCCCACTTCTCTGCGCCCTCCATCCTGGTGTCTCCCTGCTCCCTGTCCCACTGATCCGGTCTCTGCTCCCTCCGTAGTCCCCACTCCCCCTTCCCTACTTCTTCAGCCCCGCTCTGTTAACTCCTCTATGCCCAGCTCTACCGGCTAAGCCCCAGCACCGGGCAAGCTGGAAGTAGCCTGGACCCCGAAAGCCACCGAGATCTGCTATATATACCTGATGGCTTCCCCCCATCCTGGCTCAGATCTCCGGCAGCCGCTGCTTGTTGCTTGACTTTTTGGTGGCTGAGTTTTAAACCCTCCTCTCCATTTCTTGTCTAAGGGATCAGTCCCCTTGTCCCATTTGGGGCAGAGAGCTGTCCCTAGAGCCACCCGTCTCAAAAGGAAGATTTTACCCCTCTTGATTTGCCCTGGGTTTGTGCATCGTGCTTCAGAAATTCCCCCTGGTTTCTGCCTCGGGCATGCTGCTCCTGGTATCAGAAAGTAAGGTTCAAAAAAAGAAAGCTGCTCCCAGACGGAGGGGGGACTTGGATTTCTTTTTTGCTCATCGGGAAGGAGTCAGGGGTGGTCTAGGCTGGGAACTGGCTTGCTGCTGGTCCTGGATTTCATTGGCACCAGCTTTACCACAGCCGTTTCGCTGTTTTTAACCTTTGTCTTATGGCTCGGCGCGATCAATAATGGTGTTTAGGCAAGGGGGGGGGTGGGATTTTGTGCAACAAAGATGAATCGTCTAGGTCAGCATTATTCGGAGGTCATTAAAGGTACTCGGATTCCTCCCCCTCCCCAAACAGTTTCCCTTTTTCAATCTGGCCAGTGTTTCCCAGAGTGTTTCCTTGTGAAAACAAGGGGCAAACTGCTGGGTTTCCCTTCTCTGAGCAACAAACTTGTGATGACGGTGCCCCAACGGCTTTGTCCCAGTAAGAACAGGCACGTTTCCCACCGCTGCCTCTCTCATTTTTCCAATCTTACTATCTCCTTGCCTTTCTTTTCCCCCTTTTTATGAACAAAGGCAATCTGGCTGGGGGCCCGATACATGATTAACACACGCATAACGCTAGCCAGGACTTGATAGATACTGTGCCTTTGTATGTGCCGGGCTAATGTATAGTGTTTACAAGGTGTCAATTTTTGTGCGATTCCCGTACTCCATTGTTAGGAGAAAATATGACTCTGTCTTGGCTTCGGAGGGCCGTTGCTGCTGGATCTTGCACTCTACCTTTTGCGTTGCAAAAATGCAACCCCCCCCCCCTTTTTTTTTTTAATACCTCAAAATGGAGAACAGTCTGAAACACTTTGCTTTGGAAGTGCAAAGTTGAATACTCTGCAATAATGCACTTGGAAACTCTAAGAAGTAGCCCTATTCTCTCCCTTTGGAGGTGCAGCCCCTTGGCGCTCCAGGCAGAGTTAATACCACCCCCCACCCCCCCACTTGCAGGCACCTTTTTACAGCAGAGCGCTATCTAACTGGGCCTCTTAGCAGCTGGTCCGACTTGCAGCAGTTAAAAGAACACTTTAAATTAAATTTAAATTTATATTGTTCGTTGGCGGAAGATTCTCCTGCAGTTAAGGAAAAAAATGTTGAGATTAAGCAGATCATTACTACATATGAAAAGCAGTTCCCAGCGTTAACATTATGGTACCTTTTTTTAAAAAAAAAAAAAGTAATTCTCTAGCCTGTGCTTTGCAAGCAATGCCTGTGCTTGCTTGCTTCTCCATCTTCTGAAAATGTCAGCTAGGAGCAGGCAAATCGCACGTTCAGCGGCCCTCGGATCCCTGCACAAGACGACATAAATTCTCCCCATGTTGCAGAAGCCCTCTATAAAAAGAGACGGTCCCTAAATAAGCAGCCACCTGCGCTGGGTAAGCTTCCTTCTTCAGGACGGGTTAAGTGGCCATCCGGCATGCGCGTGTCCACCCCCCAGCAATCAGGTGTGGTCTGTGAAGGTGCCTATTGAACCCTGAATTTTGCAAAGCTGATATTTAGAAACTGATTTGAAGCAAAATGGGAGGGGGAGGGGAGGTACCTTTATTAAAGAGCTAATTTGCTTATTTAAAGCACGTCTTCATGATTGCTTTTTCTTTGCATTCGTTCAATTATGGCATGCCATCTATTTGTTCCTTAAAAATAGACCTCAGACTTGTTGGGGAAGGAGGACTTTAGCGTACAAACCTGGGGCAGAGGTGTACCACGACGGTTCTGGCCCCTTGGAGGGATGAGCCTTGTTGGGCTGAACTGTGGGACAGGAAGAGTTTGTGCAGCGGGGCTGTTGAACTTATTGGCATCTTTTCCCTTCTCCCCTTCCCTCTCTGAGCTGTAATGCCCACAGCCTTTTTTGGTGCTGACCATCCAATGATCTCAAAGACCTTTTCCCAACCTTAATGAAACTATCTTTGTCATTTACAGAACGCACGATGCCCATTTTACAGTTGAGTAAACCGAGGCACAGAGCAGTGTAATGCCTTGCTCAGAAGCATAGCCTCAGGCAGGAGGAGGGAGGAAGCGGGAAGTCTTGTTTGCAGCCCTTTGCTCTCGCTGCTGTGGGTGGAGAATGGTGTAGCAGAGAGAGACGGCCATGATTTTCATCAGTGCCGAGAGCAAATCAAATGCAATTATATATTTGTTTGGAAGAGAAGCACCTCGTTTGTTGTCGTGTTGGCTTTCCAACCCCAGATGAGTTCAGAGTGGAAGTAGTTAGGTGTAGTGCACATGCCCAAGGCGGTGATAGTTGCAGTATGTGTCTCATGGGCCTGGAAAAATCAGTACACAACATTTTATCCTATTTCTAACCCTTGGCTGTGGAGAGTTCCAGCTAGTCTGTTTGGTAGAGGCCAGCCCTTTATTTCCCTCTTCTCCCTGGAGTACCTAGGCTAGACTGGAGTTAATCTTGAGAAATGTGCTAGCAAAACAACCAGGGTCAGCCACGACCTTTCTTGTGTCCCAGCTGTAAAATGGGCATAAGAATGCTGTGCTCCTTTGTGTGCAGTGTTTCGAGGCTTCCTGGTACAAGGGGGGATATATCACAGCTGTGTTCACCCAAAGGGGTCCCCTGGGGCATATCAAAGGAAAATTCGGGCTGGTTTCTTTGCTGGGAGTGCTTGGGAAGGTGCAGCTGTAGGTAGGTGTAGTACCTGCTTGCGCTTGGGAAGGTGTAGTAGTGATTTCAGTTCTTGACACCCGTCTGCCGAGGAGTGGGATTAAAGCCGCTCATTCGTTTTGCATTGGCTTCTGTACAGCCATCGCATAGTAACGGCTCGTAGTCAGCACTCGCCTAGTCTAGGTATTAACGGGTGACCTAGAGATGAAAGGCGCTCTCTCCCATTCCCCACGACCCCACGCCATCCTGCGCTTCGGTGTCTGAAGCGATTTTTGAACCCCGGGTACATTTTATTTCCACGGGAGGCTTTGCAGCAAGACCGAGCGGGGAGATGGCTGCAAGTCCTTTGGCAGCGAGGACAGCGGTAATCTTGTTACGTCTGAATTTATTTCATGCTACGTTTTGTGGGTGTGAAAAATGAACTGGTAAAATTAGGGGCTCTGGAGGGTGCGAGACATTGTGTTTGTTCAAATGCTGACGGTAGGAAAATATCCGTCAAAAGCTTTCTTTGAAGGAGTAGCTGCCCTTCCACAGCTATTTGGTAGGAGTAATAACTGTTTCAGTATATGAAACCTCCCGAATCAAGAGGCACTTGGGGGATGTTACGGCAATGAATGCACGCTGGCTGATGTCGGGATGGAGATCCGTCAAACGGAGCTGGGCAGCCCCTTGCCTTCCCGCCCCCGGGCCCCCGTCCCGCAGCACTTGCGCGGGGCCGAGCTCCGCGGCGGTGCTCGAGCGCTTGCACCGGGGCGCACGTGGGGTGTTAAGGAGGCAGGCTATTGGGAGCTGAATTTATTTACTGAGCGCTTTGTGTACGCTAATGAAGGTGCTTATGAATTTCCCAGCTTGCCGATTGGTGCTCAGATTTCCATGGCAATAAATGCATTTAAATATTTCCTGGGTTGGATCCTGCAGCCTGTACGGCTGGGCCTCCAGTAAGACCTGCCAGCTTAGGTTTGCAGGGTCAGCCCTTGCATTTCGAGGGCGCGGCAGTTCTGCTCCTGGCCCGCTAAGCGTCCTTCCTCGTCTGAAATGGTAGGGCATCAAACGGCCCTTATGCAAAGGAATCGGGTCCAGCCCCTGGTATAGTACTTCTTAAATAGTTCATTTGGACTTAATGCCTCTCTTTACAATTGATTCTCTATTACAAACAGATTCTCTGATAATGGCGCCTGTGCCATTCAAATGGGATCATTATTATAATAGCAAAGAGTATCGTTAAAGAATCGGGACGTGGAATTTATATCAAATCATTATAATGACAAAAGTAATGCCATAAATAAAATGGTACCGTAATAGAGGCGGCGAATCTGTGCGGAGCGGAGAAATGACGGGAGACGTTTCCAGCACGTTGAGATTTCATCTCGCATGGAGGTGGGATTTTTGCAGACATCGGCCCTCCCCTGGGCAGCTGGAAGAGGGGAGGATGCAGTGCTGTTGCCCACCCCAAAGGAAAGGCTATTGATTTACTTTTTCCAGGGATCCTGGTTTTCTCTGGCAAAAAAAAAAAAAAAAAAAAAACAATCCTCAATTTTCAGACTAAAAAAAGTAACCCAAAATCCACATTTTTCTGTGGTCAGACCAAAACGCTGCTATATCCATCTATACAGGTGGCCCCCCACCTAACACCACGGCACTTAGCACTGTTTCACTATAACGCTCACTTTACATTCACGCCTGATTCCACTTAGCGCTCGATGCGTTTTGTTATAACGCTCATCGTCTCCATCTGAGTTCGGCAAAAACTTTTGGTTTCGCTTAACCCTTTTTCCGCTTAACGCTCGGTTTTTCGGGAGCCAAGTAAAAGCGCAAGTGCGGGGTGCCTGTATATTAGTGGTGTTTCATTTTCATCCTGGAAAAATGCAGATTTTGGGTTACTTTCCTTAATCTGAAATTGGGGATTTTTATTTATTAGAGAGGCCCAGGATAATTGGGGAGTTTTAGTTTTTATTGGAGAAAACCAGGATCCCTGGTGATCAGTCCCAGCGAGGCTGGGATGCTTTGTGCGGGGAGGGCTTGCCATGTGATGTGTTGCCCATAGAAATCAGGGGAGCCGTTACTGGAGCGGTTTCAAAAGCCGGCCTCCACCATTGTTCCCAGTAACGAGTTTGTATAGAGGGGCCGTTGCCTTTTATTCTGGTCGCCCGGGCCCTGGAGCCGCAACGTTTGGGAGGCTGATTTGAACCGGGCTGCGTGTGCACCCGCTCTGCTGGGCGGCGCGTGTGCAAACCATGCAAGTCCTGCCTCCGCCGCGCTCCTCCTGCCTTTGTGCGTGAACGGGGGAGAGCGCTGGAGAAGACGCTGGAGAAATTCTTGGAAGGGGGAAGGGAGCCGGCCGCCCTGACGTTGCCGGCTGATGTAAATAGCATGCCCTAATGCAGCGAGCCGCAGTGGGACGCGACGCGGGAGCGAAAAGGGGGTGTTTGGGAAGTTCCCGATTCCTTGGAGAGGGGGGTTTGCTCCATTTCCCTCCCGACAATGAAACCTCCCGAGGAAAGGACGCATTAAAAGGCCACTTTGCAGGCTTTATAACTATAGATCATCCAGATGGCTAAAGGGGCAGCCTGGTTTGGCCACCGCCATCCTCCTGGGATGGCAGAGAGCGGGGTTCTGGGAAACCGTGCTGACGGCAGCCGTGTTTCAACAAAGCAACTGCTAAGACCGTTTCGGGCCTTGCATGGGCGCCGCACAGATGTCTTGGCCTTTATTTAAAAAGATCCTCTTTGCGCGGAGACGCCTGCCTTCCCCAGCCCCCGGCTGAGCCGCTTTAAGCTAACGTTTAAGCAGACGATGCGCTCGCTGGGCTCAGGCGCGGGCTGGGTTTGGTGTGCGCGGCCCCTCCGCAGCAAGGCGATGCCCTCCCGGATCTTGGCGAGATGCATTTTTTGCAGGGAGCGGAGGGAGGATAGTCGGGCGGACAGTCATTTGCTGGCAGGCGGGACCCGTACTTTGAACGCCTCTTGCCGGGGGCCCCCGTTGGGAATCAAAACATGGTGGGATTGCTTTTTTGCCTTTTTTTTTATTGCTCTCCCTTTGTCCGTGGACATCTGGTGCCAGGATCGCAGTGGCTGGGGGTTGGGACTGTCTGTTATGCTGCAGGGCGGGATGGGGTGTGGGGGCAGGGGAGGTGGGAGGTAGCAGTAGTCGGAGGCTTTCTGCAGGTAGGGAGGATTTAGGGGACAGAGGTCAGGTTTTTTTTGCACGAGGCATGCAGGGAGAGCAGGGTGGAGTAGGGCGAGTGAACTATAACGGGGGGCTGGAGCCCGCTCCTGCCTGGCTGCTGTTGCAGAAGTGCTGTTGGCTGTTGGAGAGGGCTTCCCAGTCGCCATGAGAAGTGCTGTTTCTTTATCCCGTGTGTCTTCGGGGGCCAGGAGGCGGAGGGTATGAAAACAAACCTCTTGCCTGTCCCCTCCTCCTCTGGGCAGCCCTCCCCCCCTTCCCTAGCCCGGGCTTGAAACCAGCCCTTTGTCATCTCCATCGCCCTCCCAGTTGAGGATCCTCATCCCAGTTGAGGGCCCTCGGGGCTTCAGGGTCGGTGACGGTCTCCCTCCTGGAGAGCAGCTCTGCTGAAACCTTCCTCTTTCACTCCAGCGCAGCCTCCGAATCTTTTGGGATCCAGGTAGTCGGCGCAGCATCCTCTTCCCCAGACGACTGGGGGCTGCAGGCAGGAAAACGGGAGCTCTTGGGTCCCCTGCATCCAGCACGCAGGAGTGGGGGAGCAAGTCCTCTGGTTAAAGCTCCCCCAAGGGCAAATCTTTCAGTGCATCCTTTCCTCTCCCTTTTTGCGGGGGGGAGAGAATTGTCCCATTTCAGAGGAAGGCACGTAGAGTCTTCCTCCTTTTTTTTTTTTTCCTTTGACCCCCTTCTACAGGGCAGATGAGGGGGGAAGGTTGTTTTTTTTTTCCCCAAAAAACCCCCCATGTACGGTCCACCAAGATGCCGATCTTGATGAGAGAGGCCCGGGAACTGTTGAAGATGGAGACCTCGAGGAATAGCCTTGCTGAAATCCAATATCCTGCTCCCACTCTCGCCCTGCGTGTGAAAACTGCCTGCGAGATTTAATGTCTAATATGGGCCTGCCTTTTGGAAACTACCTCGGGGAGTCCTGTTCTCCATGAGGTCACGCTGGGTCCAAGATTCATGTTTTAGGGAGCGGGGCATGTCCACACCCCACGAGCATTGCCTATGTTCTGAAATGTGTGCGGTTTATGTGGCGACACATACCTAACGAACACGCGCCGGCCGTCTTCTGCCTGCCAAATGCACGACAAAGACCTCAAACGATTCGTGCGGGAAGCTTGGTGCGACGGGACTCTTTTCCATTAGTGTAAATAGCACTTTCTGTGACCCCAGCTTTATGGTTCTTTATTCCCACTGTACAATATGTATGCTCAACCTCTTGGAGGAGGGAATGGGAAATTTGTGCGAAGGGAGGAAACTTTGGGGTTGCAAGGAGTGGCGTTCCTCACATTTTGAGGCACACCTGAGAGTCGTGTTGTATGAGAGGTAAATGCACTAAAGTGCGAGGCGGTGGGGCATTATCAGCTGGAACATGCATTCAGGATTGTATTGCAAATGGTGCACAATGGGCATTCATGGTAGTTGCATTTACTTTTTAGAGCTTGGACTCTTACTACATTCGGTAGAACATCCCTTAATGGCTGGTCTTTTCTCAGACTAATTACTCCTGTGAAAAGCTCTTGGATTTTTTTTTTTTTTTTTTTTTGGTTTTCATTTTAAACCAGAAAAATAAATGTTAGGGGAAAGTCATCCTTCCCCCCACCTTTCCTTTTCAGCAACAAATGATGCCCAGGTTATTTTCTTTCTTCTTTGTCCTCCTGCTGCTCTACTTCTCAGCCCCGCAGAATGACATGTCATTATAGATGTACCAAAACCAAACCTGCACTTCTGCCAGCCTGTACGTTTCCAAAAGTTTGGAAGGTTTTTTTTTTCCCCCAGTGTGAAGATAGTACCGAAAAAGAAAAAACAAGGGAGGGAGGTGGCTCCAAATTTGAGGTGTGGGGGGAGGGAAAACATTCAAAGTTTCGAAATAAAATCATCCGGGAAAATGCACATTGTTTCAGTCTGAATCTTGGCAGATGGAAATGGGGTTACGTCCCAGTTTAGTTAATTTTTTGCCAAATGATTCCCCTCTCCCCCCCCCCGTTCTGCAGCTAGTTTTCCTAGTTTTGTGCTGAAAACAGCAGGCTGGTGCTGCCAGCGTGGCAGACCACACTTCTCCCATGCTGCCCTGTGCTATGCCTTGAGCTTTCTGGCTGCCCACGTGCAGTGTCCAAAGCCCTTGGCTTTTCAGTTGAGGCTGTAGGTGATGGCTCAGGAGGTGGAAGACCCCCTGGGAATGACCCTGAAGCCACAAGCTCATTACTTGGAGGCCACTGAAGAGCTCTCGGATGGGAATAACTTTGCCACCAGATTCAACCGGGTGCCTTGGGACCTAATGAGTGCTGAAGAAGGGTCCCCTCAAGCCCTAGTGGAGCCTGGGCTCTCCCCTGCATAGCACTGATTTGTAGACACTAGGGCTGGAAGGGACCTCGGAAGATCCTCAAGTCCAGCCCCCTGCCCCAGGGGCAGGAAATCAGCTGGGGTCACAGGATCCCGGCAAGAAAAACATCCGATTGCCTCTTTAAAGGAGTCCAAAGTAGGTGCTCACACTGCCTCCAGCGGCAGTCTGTTCCAGGCCTTGGGGGCTCGGACAGTAAAAAAGTAAAGAAGCTCATATTCACCTTGTGGTCAATTGTGACCCCCAAGTCTCTTTCGGCCATGGTGCTAGCAAGCGTAGCACTGCCAAGCCTATAAGTGCGCTGCGGGTTTTTCTTCCCAAGGTGGAGTACCTTGCATTTTTCAGCATTGAAAGCCATCAGGTTTTCAGCCGCCCGCTTTCCAAGCCTGTCAAGGTCGCCCTGGGTCACCATCCTGTCCTCGGATGTGGATGCTTTACCCCAAAGTTTGGTGTCATCCGCGAACTTGGCCAGTCCGCTTCCGATACCAATGTCCACGTCGTTAATGAAGATGTTGAAAAGGATAGGCCCGCTTGGTCACGGCGCGCTGCGACGATTGACTTCCATCAACTACCACTCTCTGGGTCCAGCCACGAAGCCAATTCCCTAGCCAGCGGACTGTGATGTAACCAAGGCCGCAGTTGGCCACTTCTTCTGTAAGACGATTTTGGGAAAAAGCCTTTTTTAAAGTCAAGATATATGACATCAATCACTTCTCCTTTGTCCAGGTGATAAGCCACCTGGTCGTAGAAGGAGGTGACATTGGTCAGGCAGGACCTACACACAACCAGCCCGTGTTGGCTGTACCATCGGATGTTGCCCTCCACCAGTTTGCTGCTCTTGCATCAGGCTGTCCGCCAAGGGCCAACTATTTAGAGTCTGCAGGAACTTCACCTATGCACAAATTGTTCCAGCAGGAGATTGCTCCTTCCTCTAAAGCTTTTGGGTCTGACTGCTGCAGGCACCAGGATGCTGGACAACATGGACCTTTTTCAGATCTGACCCGGGAGTTGCTATACATGGGGGCTGCGATGCCATGGTCCTGGAGGGGAAGGACTTCTGCTGCATCACCAGTAGGCCACTTCTTTCCAGCATGAGACGAGTATGCCAGGGCTAGTTGCATGGATCCACATAGATTTCTAGGGTTGGAAGAGACCTATTCGACCATGAAGTCTGACCCCCTGCTCTGGGCAGGAATGCTCGGGTGCACATCCTCATGTGCGCTGCGTACTTGTTATATAGGAGATGCCAGAAATGAATGACGGGGGTTAGATTGTGCTTTGGACTGGGGTAGGTGTTTCCACCACCTCTGAAGGGAGACTATTCCAGGCCTTGGGGGCTCAGACAGTAAAGAAGTTTTTCCTTATGTCCAGCCTAAAACAGTCTTGGAGGAGTTTATAACCTTGTCCTCCTTTGGGGTGCTCCGGTCAACAGGAGTACCCCCAGATCCCGACGCACACCCCTTATATACTTATTTTCACCATCTCCCTGCCTGTCTTGCTAAAGTTGCGGTAGGGAGCAGTGGGTTTGCAGTGGCTGCTTCGCCATGCATGTGTGGACTCAGGGTCCAAATGCAGGGTGGGCTTTTGTATCTACCCCTGTACAAAATGCTGGTCCAGGTCCTGATCTAGCCCTAGAGGCAAAGACTACAGCTGAGAGTTGCAGAGTGGTGAACTGAGGCATGTTGTCAATGGAAGAGACGGGCAAATGTTTAAAGGGCCTTTGTCTAAATCCCATCAGCATTTGGAAGCACTTGAGCAAGGCAGCGGGGCTCCTAAGTTACGGAAACTTTTTCCTGAATTATCTGTGCCTGAATTGCAGCTGGTCAGGAATTTTCTGATTTTAAACTTTTTGTTTGTTGTTTATTGGTCAGAAAATGTCATTTGTTTCCATAGGTTTTTTCCAAGCACGTGGGTTTTGACAAAACTCAAACTGGGCAGGTTTTTCACAGGCAGGATGGAAACTCTACATAGGCACGGGGGTGGGGGGGCAAGAGGAAGAGAGACCCAGACTTGACTGGCCAGTAGCCAGTAAGGGCACTTGTCCACCTCTCGCCCATCCCAGAGAAACGGGCCCTTCCTGACCACTGGACTCTGGGCTATTCTGGAGTTTCTCTCCTGGCTTTTTGGCAGGGAAAAAAAAAAGATGATTGCGTTTTCCACTTCAAGATGAAATGGAAACAAACAACAAAACCTCAGAATTTATTTTTTTTTTACAAAATTGAGCTTTGTTTTCTGGTCACACTTGGAAAATCTGAGCCCATGCAATCATAGTGAAAGGCACAAACTACAGATCCCACCACCTCCTGCTTAACACCCTCTATCATAGCTGGGTGTGCGTGCCTTTATGGCAACAGCCATCTGGGGTATGTATAAGTTTTAGGTGCCTTTCTAGGGCCTCCTTTTGCTGCCTGGATCCAAGTGTCTTTTAGATGTAGAGGTCGAAGACATTCTGGGGGGGAAAAAGTCAGACCTGGCAGAAGGAAGCACATACCAAGAGTGCAGTCATCTCCATTTAATGTGCATAGCATCCCCCCCCCCCCATTCCAGAGTTCTTAAATCCACCTCTATTTAATTTCATTGTTTTGACTTGTTCGGACAATAGCAATTAAAACGCGCCTGTCGTTTCTGAAGGCAAATACAAGATTGACTCCTCTCCCTGTTACGAAGTGCAGTTCTGTAGATGGCCAAATAAAATCCTCGGTCTTTCTGTAATGCACTAAAGTTTATGGAGCATTTAACAAACTTTTTTAGTGCATGATAGTTTACAGAGCCGGCAAACGGCAAAGTAGGAAGCCCAAGCATTGCATTACAGTAGGAGTTGCTTCTTTTGGGAGGCTTGGTGCATCTTCGGTTTATCGAGGGTGCAATTTCTGATGCCCAGCTGAGTATCCCGGATTAGTCCCAAGAGCTAGAATAGAGCATGTGAATAATTTAATAGTCTTCCATGAAGCCTATCCAGGAACACAAGCAGTGTGCTGATTTGGTGTCTTCTGATGAAATTGGGAGTATAGGTTGTAGCCGTGTTGGCCTAGGGACCTAGGCAGACGAGGGTCTTTGGGTAAATCTGAGATCTTGGATGATGACATCGTCACTCCAGTGAAGTCAGTGGGCGTTTTGCCATTGCGTTCAGAGGGGCCAAGATCTTTCCCTGGCGCACGAGTTGAGCCTTACCTCTCTCCCCAGGCTGCATTGCCACAGCTGAGACCAGCAGATGTGTTCAAGCCGGAGCACCCTTGATGTGAGCACGAGTGGGCTGCTGGCTGGGTGTCTCTACAAGAGCTTTGGTATTTGCTCTTGCCTTGGCTTTGAAGCAGTAAGGATCTGATGACCCTGGGGGCATGTTGCAGGCCTCTTTTCCCCATGCAAAAGCAAGTGACTGTAGGGAGGATTGCAAGTATACGGTGAAGGGGGGGCATTTGGGGCGAGTTACCTTAAATGTTGAAGTGCACCAGTTTGTCAAGGGTGCCCAGAGCCTGTAAAACCGTGCAAAATAGAGGAACTGAATAGTAAAGGCAGGCTAATGCATCACAAAATGTGGTGTGCTCATTTATTTTAGATTTAATTATGATAATGCATATACACGTATTTATTCGCACTGAGCGTGTTTAATGGAAAAGTGTTTATATTTTTAAATAATGAAGCCTGAGTTGCGCTGAGGCCTTGGAGCAGCATCTGCTATTATGTCCTCGCTGAGCGGTGGGGTGGCTCTTTTGTGTGCCTTACAGAGCGTGCAGGTTGTCAAGGCTGTGCTATTATAAGGGATTGGGCCCATGGCAGAGGACGTGAATCTCATCATGCTGCACGCATTTCACTCTTAGTTTGCTTGTGAAATTTCCTGCAGAGCAAGAGACAGCATAAAATGTCTTATTAATGTTGATGTGATCTGTCATTGGCCCTAACCACCGATTTGGTATACAACAGTGGCATGTAAGCAAATTTAAAAGAGAAATAATCTGACTTTATAATATTAAAAAACAAACCAGCAGAATAACACGAGGAAATGCCATTTCGAGGTTCTAATGACTAACCTTTCTAGCGGCCCTCGTATGATTTATATAATTGCCAAATTGCTTTGATGGCTTGATGGAATTATAGCCCTGTATTACACAATGGATAATCAATCACAATACAGCGTGTTTACCCTTTTGCTATAGTGTATATGAAGCAGATGCATTACAGTGGGAAACCTTCTTGAATGCCAGTTTTTCTCATTCAACAGCGTGTGTGATTTCAGGCTCTGGGAGCTGCAGAAACCTGACCTCACCGTGTAGACGTCCAACTCTTGCAGCCTTAAGACGGCGCTTAGTAATTTGCTTTTTTACGCGCGTCCGGGGGCATTTGGGCATCAATAGGCAGCATGCATGTTTGTACAAATATCCCGGAAAATCAAATCGCAGCAGCGGCAGGGAGATTAAAGCTTCCAGCCTCAGAGGTGTGCACGAGCATTCGGTGAAGCGTCTGGGGAGAGTTTTTGCCTCGGTAGTCAAGGTTAGAGTTTAAGCATTTGATACTTGATAGGATGTTCCTAGGCTCATTTGCTGCACAAGTTATTTTGTTTTTAGTGCATTCTTTGCTTTAATTGCCGAAAAGACCAGTGCGATACTAGAAGGAGGCTCTTCTTGAGCTAGACCTCGGTGTAAGAGGATCCTGAGGGTTTCCAGAGTGAAAATAAAGCCAGTCTATCAAGTGGGTTATGATAAACTGCATCCAGCATATCTTTCTTTATTAATAGGGTGAAGCAGCTTTCAGGAGAAAACAAAACAAAACATTTCTTATAGTGAGAGGCGTAGCTCAAGCGCACGTGCTTTTGTGGGTTTTCATTTTTTTTTTTCTTTTCCCCTTTCCCAATCCTCATTTCATTTTCCTAATTAATCTGCAGGATTTTTCAAGAGTTTGATGGGGTTAAGCATTATTTATTCAAATAGCTTCCTCCATGCAGCTTCTGGGCTGCCGCCTATATAACCGCGCAGAAAAATCCTCCCGGCTTTCTTATCTGTGCAGCAAACCTTTTGAATCGGGGTGAAGGAGGAATACGGTGGATTAGGCTTTTAGCTTGCTGCCTGAGGGTCCGTCGGAGATGCAGGTGTGGCATGCCGTCCCCCGCCTCCTGTCTTCATCGGCGCCCAGCCCTCTTTTTCCGGCAGGGGTTCATTTTTGGTCTAATGGGACTTAAGTCTTCAGCAAAACAGAAGGATCTCCCCATTCCTTTCCCCTGGAGGATCCCCCCTCCCTGCTGCAGCAGGATCACAGCTGTTGAGTAAATGTTAAGATAATAATGTTATTACGGAGTAATTATACAGCAAGTTATTGAATTAGAAGTGATGAAGACTGCCTGTAATCCTGAACGGGGAAGGGGGGCTGGGGCAGGGAAGAGGAGGATGGGAAAGATGAAGAGAGTCTGGCAAACCTAATAAATTTCCTCTCGTCGAGAGCCCCTCGCTGCCGGGACCAGGATTGAGAATGAATGAAAGGGAAGCTCAAAGAGCTAATAAATAAACCATTTCCCTCAGAATAGAGGGTATAATTAGAAACCGTGGCCCTGTGGTTTTGTGTCTGCCCTGGGGTGGAATCTGTTCAGAGCTGTACTGTGGTGATAAAACAGGGAGACAATACAGAGATGATGTTGCACAGTTGTTAACATTTGAGGGAAAAGATGTGTTGCTCTTTTTCTCTCTTTTTTTATTTTTAAGCCTTATGTTGCAAAACTTTAATAACTGGCTGCACGCGGAAGCCTCTGTGTATCAGTAACGCTGCCAAAGGTAAAATTTTCTCTTTGAATGTTTAGGGGGTTTGTTCCTCGTGGGACTTGTGCGAGAGGGATGCTTTGTTTTAAAAAAACACACAGTTTTTTCTTCCTCCACTGCGGGCTGGTACTTAACTACCAGTCCAGCTTTTCGGATTCCTTTCAACACTCTGGCATCACTTTATTTCTCAGAATAATATCCTAATGTACTCGACGACTGGCTCTCTGTCTCGCTGCCCTGGGAAGAACGTGCCATGTTGTTGTGATGGCCACCACTTTACCTAACCTTGTAGGGACAGGAACAGAAAGCTTGAAGAGCTAAAAGTGTCAGCTGCTTCAACCTGAGCTAAAAAAGAAGGACAGCCCAGTAGTTAAAACACTAGCTGGGAGTCCTACATTTGGGTTCAGTTTTATGTTCTTCCAGCAGACGTTTTCTGTGATCTTGAGCAAGTTACTTATTCTTTGTGCACCTCAGTTTCAGGAGAACTGGAAGGATCGGGGTGCTGAAGATCACCAAGTGTTCAGATACTTCAATAGCAGGGACCGTGTGAGTACCGTAAATATCTAGATAGTCGGGTTGTGCCACTGGGAGTTAAAATGGGCTCGAATCATACTCTTTTGTAGAAGAGAAGTAGAAGGAAATGCCTAGTGCAGTTTCTGAAGCCCTCCACCTGGACACAACATAGCTTAGTTCTTTAACCAGAGAGGGTGTTTGTACACGCCACGACGTTTGATCCTCCTTAATTTACCGCGCCTTAAAATTTTTAGTTTCCATGAGGACTGGGCAGAAGATACTGTTCCCCCCCAAGTAATGATGAGGCATTATATCTTCTTTCATGGTAAGCTTCCCCAATATTGATCTTACCAGTCTGAAAATAGGATCAGGAGCAGCCACCCTTTTTACTCAGGTCAACAAGGTTGGTTACCCTGAACGCACTGAGCAGACTCTGAACTGTGGCGGTAATTCTGGTGGGCAGTCTCTTGGGGGTGGAAGCCTTGAGGGCCGCAGTCTGATGAAGGGATGTGGAAACCTTCCTCCTGCTTTTAATAACCAGGAGATCCTTAAGGAGGGGAGACGTGGCTTGGTAATGAAAGTGGGGCAGGGGAAACAAGGGGCAGTCAGAAGATCTGAGTTCCAGCTAGCTTTTGTGACCCTGGACAAGTAATTTAAATGATGTCTGTCTTTTCCCCCACCCATCCCCATAAGGGTGTCGTTCCTCCCCACATCCTGAATGAAGCTTAAATTGTTGTCTTTGTGCATCATTTTGGAGCCCTTTGATGAAACATGCTGAAGAAGAGCAGCTTTCTAGAAGGGTGGAAGGACCCTTTACTACATTGCTGTTCTTAGCTTTTAAAATCATAGAAAATGAGGGTTGAAGGGACCTCAGCAGGTAACATCTAGTCCAACCCGCTGCTCAAGGCAGGACCATCCCCAAGTAGATCCTCCCAGCCAAATGCTACCCTGCAATTGCCCCCTGCAGATTGTCTAACCCTGTGCCCATAGTACCAGAAATACTCCTCTTCTGCATTTGTTTCCCTCCCCAACACCCTTAGCAAAAAATCTCTGCTTCTCACCTGTGGTCCGGTATTAACCACAAAGCAATTCTGTGTGACGGCGGGCTCTGGTCACGCCAGGTGTTTAATTTGGAGTACTCTTGTAGCAACTCTGTTAGGAGTCTCAGATAAATTTACAAGCCTTTCAAGATGTAGACCCTTGGCAGCCCAGCGAAAAGGCTTTGTACCATCATCTCCATTTAGACACAGGGAGAAAAGCAGATGCTGAGTCTTGCCCAGAGTCACAAAGGGTGGACTTGTACACAGAGGTCACGAATCCTCCTACATCCTCTGCTTTAAATACCAGGCTGGTTTTAAACACTTGCCACAAAATGTCTTCGAAGGATGTGGCAAGCCTGTCAACCTAGTATGAAAGCAGGAGGGAAGCCCTGTCTGGCTTTGGATAATTCATGCTCTGTTGAGTCACACGTTTAATTTTAGCAAAAGACTGTCGCAGGTCCGGTACTTTCCATTGTTGATTGCTCACTCCTTGGTGTTCAGATGCATGCCCCTTGCAGAGTCTCCGCTGACTGGGGTGCAAACCTGCCCCCATCCTTAAATCAACAGCCCGACCAAACTGGGTGAGCAGCTGACTGAGAGCCAAAGGTTAACAAGCGCGGGTCCCGTCACACTGGTAGAAGCAGGAAGTGCCATCCTCCGTTGTCTATCCTTTGCATTTGGATGGTCCCAATCCATGTTGAAGAATTAAATCCCCGTCACCTCCCTGTAATTTCCACGTGCCTTTTTCACTTTGTTCCAGTTTTGGGACATGCCAGACCGTAAGATGTGCTACGGGGAAGACTGATGCAGCGATGCTCCGAGTAGGCTGGAAAGCAGTTGCTCTTGGGGCAACTTCATGGGTCCTGGCAGTGTTTTGGGACATGAGCGTCTTCCCTGCTATTGCTGCTGCTGCTGCTGCTGGTTTCTGCCTTGCAGTGCTGTGGCCTGTTCCTTCCCGTGGCTTGCTGACTTTATTCTCTTGTTCTGGGCTGCCTGCCGGCAGCTCCACCTGTTCCCTGGAATCATTTGCTCTTGCTTCCCGGTGCATTAGCGCGTCAGCTTCTTGGATGCTTGAATCCACCATAGTAACCAAATGCAGCCAGCTCCTCTTGTGCCGGTGGTTTCACTCCTGGATTGTGTGCCCCCCTGTCCGTGCTTGATGCTGTGTAAAACGGATGGCTTGTTACGGTGCTCCTGCAGCCACCCGTAACTTTCCACCAAGAAGAACTTTAATCAGCAGCTTTTTCTTCCCTTTCCTCAAGCCTCAACTCACTTCAGACCCGCCATGCCAAGATCCCTTGTCTTCCAAACTCTTCAGCAGGGACGGCAGTTGAGTAGAGAAAATAAGGGAGTTGGACACGTTGAGCAGAGAAAATAAGGGAGCTTTACTGGCGCCTGGGTTGAACATCAGAGGGGCGAAATTGTAGAGAGCAAGCAGGCGATCTTGACTTCGTCTCCCCAGCACTCTTGCCCGCCTCCCCAAGCTTGCACCGCTCCCAAGGAAGGAGGGGTGAGTGGAGATGACCCCAGACTGATTAGTCAGGCAGACCTGATGTCTCCCTGAGACTTGGTCTGCACTGATTTCAGCGATCCTGTTGGCCATCAGCAAAAAGACTTGTCAGCATCAAAGGAAGAGCCTGGTCATCCCCAGGTGGCTTGGATGTAGGCCTGTGTTGAGTCTGGGCTGTGGAAGCGCTGGGCCTTGTTCGAGCTCAGGAAGCTCCCCCCACAAGACAGTATTTAGGCTTTGGGGGCTTTGGCATGGCACTGAGTCCCTGTGAGCTCTAGGAGGAGCAGTGCTACTACGGACGGGATCAAGGCGGGGGACTCTTCCAACTCGCTTGACCTTAATCCTTCTGTAGCATCACGTTTTGTCTGTCTCACCCTGGTAGGGAGGGCTCCTTGGATATCCCCACTCTGGCGACGGGAAGCAATGCGCTGCGGGTCCCCGGCCCTCTTCTGCATGCTAATCAGCTGGCCCATCCTTGGGATGAGGAGATCAAGAATCGGCTGACGCTGGGTCAGAGGACAAATCTGTCGGCGCTAATTGGAACTCTCCCGGGATTAGCCTTGCCATGTGCGCTAGTGTTTTTCCTCTCTCGCACACATTTATTTTTTAAATGGGGAAATAATCATCCAGATGGCAACCCAAACCCCCCAAAGGCAGATCTCCCTCCAATGAGTTGGCAGAGGGAAGGGCCAGAGAGCATCTCTTTTGTCTTCTGCAGTCTCCATTAAATGTTGCATGGAGGTGGCTAGGATCCCGGTAGGGGGCAGAGGCCAGATGCACCAGGGGTTGACTTTGGCTAGTAAGTTTATGTATCGTGGTGGATGTTTTAACGATGAGGGATTTTCCTTGCATTCTTATTTTTGACGATCCAGTGCTGGTAATGAGCATCTCTGCTCCTTGTCGCCTTTGCGCAGTTTGCCAGCTTTGCTCTTTTCACGGCACCTGCACTGGTGCACGTCCTGCTTCTTGCTAGTCCGGTTCATCTCTGCCTTCGAGGGCAGCACTGCAATAACTGTCCGTTGCAGGTTCACATCCTGAGATCACTGACGTGGGTGCTGGGGCCCAACCAGCTGAGTGAGACTGGAAGGGGAGCTTAGCGAGGGACCATGGGACCAGCCCTTGTGATTTGGGTGTTTGGTAGCATATTCCGGGCCAGGAAGGCAGGTCATTTGAGCTGGCACTTGATCTCAGTGCCCTCAGGAAGCCTTGGACCGGACCTTCGGGGCACCCAGGGTTTACGTGCTGATTGCCAGCTCCTTTGACACAGAGTAATGTAAATATTTCTTGTCCAGACGGGGGACTCTAATTGCCTTGGGATTCCAGACTATATAATTATTTCCCCTTTAGTGGGTCCATCTCCTCCTCCCTTCCCAGAGTGAAGCCATATGGTGGTTGCCATGCAAATCTTTGCAGTTTTGCCTTTTTTTCCGAATGAATGCTACGGCAGTATTTGTGGCACTTCCCATGCCCATCACAGAAGGGGGCATAAATACTGGGCTAATATTATTTTTTTGCAAAAGGGAATTTGTTAAGATCTGCCTGGGAGCTTCTGAATCCTTTTGCACGGGGTTCATGCCTGCTGTTTCTCTCGTGTACGTCTCTCCGCTCCTAGGCTGGATGTCTGCGGTTCCTCGGGTTTTTCCAGCGCTGCTAAGATCCTGGGAAGCCGGTGTTGCTCGAGCTGCCTCCCGTGCGTCATGATAGCAGGATGTGCTGTAGGTACCTGGATGAGAAGAGGGCGTGTGCTCTGATGTCAGGCGATCATGCCTAATTCCTGGCCCTCAAAACACTTGTCAGGGGAGTGGGAGGGGAGTGGTGCTCCTGTTGCCCTCAAGTGCAGGGTTGGCTCTGTTCCCTTTTCCCTTTGTATTCAGATGGGTTCTTCTTATGCAGGAAATCTCTTTGGTTACCAGAATCCAGGTGGGAAAGAGCAAGTCAATGGAGCCTTAGTGCCAGCCATGGCTGAATATGAACCAAGGGTATGGCTGGGGCATGGGGTGGTCTTGGACACGGCATGCGGGATGACAGGGACTATGGCTGTGGCCCGGGATTTGGGCTGAGCGCTCTTGTTCTACTGGAGGAGGGGCCGATGCATTGACCATAGGGGGGAAGGTGGTGTTGGAGCCAGACCTGCACCAAATGCTGGTTTCTGGCTACCGCAACCGTGCTTTCTTCTCTCCCTTTCTCCACTCCTGCGTCTGATCATGAGCCGACTCCCCCAAGACCTTCTCTGGCTCTCTGAAACTTGAAAGCCAGCCACTCGTTCCAGTTTTCTTCTTTCATAGGGCTGATGTAGATACAGAACAGCAGCTATAATTTTGCATTTAGGTGGCGGAGCCAGAGGATTGCAGCAGGAGCGCCAGTGTGATACCTCCTTTGTATCTGAGGATCGGGCATTGAGTCCTGTGGTCTGAGTGACCCATTTCCAAAGACTCTGCCTTCTGGAGCTCCTGGAGGACTCGTGCTATATAACCCACCTGCTTTGTCCTTCTTTCTCCCTCGCTCCTGTTAGTCCAGGTGTCTGCTGGTGCTGGAAAGACCCAGCTGGGCAGAGGGCAGGCCTTTAGCAACCTTGGGGCAATCTGGGTCTCCAGCATCACACAAGTGGCTTTTTGCTGGAAGTATCCTTGCAAGAGCCACCTGGTAACGGGGGGGTTTGGTATTTGCTTTCCGTGGCGCTCGATGTAGCTGGTATTGACTGAGCAAAGGGGCATGTGTACTCCATTTTCCGAGCAACATCAGGACAGATAAGGCAGCAGCGGCCAGACCGTGCTGGCAGTAGCATTCAGCAGTGAAATGGGGAAGGTAGGACAGACCGCGTTGCACTTGAACTTCCCCACTCTTTGTGTGTATAAAATGGTAACCTTTGATTTGTGTTAAGGGTGGAAGAATTTATTTAGTTCAGCAGGACGCAGGTAGTTTTGGGGTCTTGGGGGTGTTTGAATGGAAGGCTCCTTGCTGGGCAGATGGCTTTTGGGATCTATTCCAGTGTCACGTTATTTATTTATGGCTATGTAGACCGACGGATAAATGTCTGATCACTAATGCTGAAAAATCAGGAAGATCATGGTAGAAGTTTTTCAGGTCTTCCAGCAAAGAGCTGCACTTCTGGTCTCTTATGGGAGTCAAAAAGGATTGTTAGGAGTCTTCGTTTGCGTTGCATCAAATTTGCTCCTGGTTCGAACAGAGAGCACTGGCCATGAAGTGATGTGCCAAGCTCATGTAGCAGGTTGGTGGCAGAGTGGAGGACAGTACCCAGCTTTCCCAAGTCCCTGCTCAGCGTCCTAGGCACGAGCGCACACTGCAGGATTGAGCGACTCCAAACGGACATCAGATGCCTGTCGGGGTGGCTGCTGACGGAGCCGGGGACCCAGGGGCCTTGTCTCTTGCAAACACTTCAGAGTAGGGATTCAAAGTTCTGGAGTCTTTTGATACTTGGAGGAACACACTGTAGATATTTTAAAAAATAAAAATCAAATAGGAGTGCTGCTCACAGCGCTCTTTGAACATCGTTCAAAGGGGCGCTATCAACGTGCAACTCCTATTTAACGTTTAGTTTTCCCTTTCTTCTGTTACTACCACTGGGGAGGTGGGGGGAGTATGATTTACAAAAATGTCCCCGTTATTAAACTCTTTGTTGGGAAACTTTTTTTGTCCTAAACCTTGTACATGTGGCCAAACTGACAGACACAGGAAACAAATAGGTAGCTCCCCCCACCCCGGTTCACAGCTCCGGTGAGTACAGAAGACCTTAAAATCTGAGATTGTGGTTGATACCGTAAGCGGATGGATGCAGAGGGCATGCATGGATAATATCTTACCCTTTGCTTTCAGAGGGGGCTGCCAATTTGGGGGCATCCAGTTTGAGATGCTTTGAAGGCCCCCTGCCTTCCCCAGGGTGGCTTTACTGCAAGACTGCCAGGTTTGCCATGGGGAGAGTTGGAGGAGGTGGGTGGGCTCCTGGTAGTGCTCGATGTAGACACGGTCTTTGTGCCTTTCCAATGATCTAGCTGGTGAGGGGGGAGAGCCTGGTCTTTCAATTTGGCGTTAGTCTGCAGCAAAAGCCGGGTGTCTAACATCACGAGGATTTCCCCTTGCATTCATTAACTCTGAAATGAAGAGCACCCGTTTAAAAAGCGCAATGAAGTCCAGGCCTAAATGGATTAGGCTTTGCGCTAAAGGAACATGAACTTGAAATAAGTGTTTGCACTGGGCCGGCCAATTCTTGTGTGGACAAGACCGGGGTTTTCTAACCCTGCTTCGAGCTGGGCTAACCAAGACAGTGCTTAACGGTGGCAGCAGCTGGCAGCCCATCTGTGCTGGGGCTCTCAATATAGCCAGCGTCACTGAAGCTGAACCAGTTTTAGCAAGAGGGAAAAACATTGCCCGGTATCCCAAGCATAGCCAAGGGCCGTGTGCGTCGGCAGGGGTAGAGCGTCCCAGGCAGCATGCAGCAACCGAGTGGGGCAGAAAACCACCAAGAGCGGAGTAAGGGTGTGCAGCAGCTGATGCACCAGGCAGCAAAATACTTTACCCAAGGACATAGAGAGAGTCGGTGGCAGAGCTGGGCTTTGAAGAAAGGAGATTACAATTCCTAGCCCCAGGCTGAACTGCGAGTTTGTGTGGTTGGTTATGTGAGGAGGCAGTGCTGTATTACGGCGCTGACAGCTTCACTTTAATTTTGTTGGCCGCCCCGAATTCCTGTTCCTGGGAGCTGTGGAAAACAACGCTTGCCGTCCTGTTTGAACTTGTTACTCGAGAAGTTAAAAGGCTGTTTCGACCCTTCAGGACAGAGCGTACCCTCCCTGTTTTTGTGAGGAGGCAGAGCTGGGACGTTGTATTTGGAGGCAGGGCTATAATTACAGCGAGTCCAGGCGAGCACTTGATTCTCTCCCAGTTGCAGCTTCTCCCTCTTGCTGCCCCAGCACCCCCGAAGCCGTGACATCCCCGGCTCCTCAACCGCCATGTGGGAGCAGTCGGGGCTTTACTGGGAGACGTGGCCTGCGGGGTGCAGGGGAGCTTGGGGAAGCAGCTTAGGCAAACTTGGAGCTGGAAAGGAGCAGCGGCAAGCGGGGTCTGCAGCCAATCTACCCAGAGCCAGATTAGAGGATTGGCTGGACTGAGCCCAGCGCAGCTGCTCCGGCCGGCGAGTCTCTGCCCAGCTTTCACTCGGCACGTCTGTGCAGATTTGAACGAGGATAGTCATACTAGGGAAATGGAGAGCTGCCCGCTGCCGAACCAGCTCCAAGCGTCCTGAGCTCGGCAGGGAACTGACCACCTACCAGGTCTGTGGGGTGGGGATGGGGGCCATGGGTCAGTGCCGCCTTTCCTCCCCACCCCGCGCTCCTGCCTGCTCCCTTTCCTCGCTCTCTACGTTGGCATGTGGGGTGCTTTGATTGTTTGAACTGTGTTTCCTGATGAGAGGAGTGCTGTGTTGGTTCCCGCTCATCTCTTTGCACACTTTTAATTCCCAGGGAGGCTGTGCTGCCTCGGCGTCTGTTGCCCTGTGATTCCTTGAACGCACCAAGCTCTCCCCTCTCCGCAAACGTGTTCATTAGCCAAGGAAGCGATTTGCAGAACAGACCTGGAGAAAATTCAGTTCCCATTGTCTAGAGTGTTCTTCTCTTCCTGTCCAAAACAGCTGTGCTGTGCTGGCACCGGGCCCATAAACAGCTGTTGCAATCCACCCCAGAGGTGGCTGCATTTTTACTGGCAGAAGGAAGCGTTCTGTCTCACTCTGCCCTTTGCCTGTCTTGCAGTGAGGGGTGAATGGATTCACGAACGATTGTTGTTTGCCAAGCACGGCCAGACTCCTAGAGAAGGCAAAGGATAGTCAGAGGGGTTCACCTCCTCAGTGGCCTTGGTCAAGTCACTTAGTCTCTCTTAGATGTCGAGCCTACAACATCTCACCTACAGGGAGAGTTGTCAGTTTAACTTCAGTTATGATTTTTTAAAACAAATTTAAACTGCTGCTAAAGGCTGTTCACGTTCAAGTTTCAGGTTAGCTCAAGTCAGTCGGGAACAGGCTAAAGCTAAACCAAAATAAGTCTGTCTTCCACCACCATAAAATGAGCGTGGGCCTGTGGGGGCCTTTGAGCTGATGCAAAGGCATTTGCAGATGGGGCTGAAGATGCTCTGCTTTTTTCCATTGTCCTCTTGTTGGACTTTGCAAAAGGGGCAAGTAAAGTGAGAGGGGACAGGCAGGTAATGCCATGGTCGCAGAGCGAGGACTTGGAGGCCGTGCCTCCCCATGAGACACTGACCCAATGGAAATCTTTCTGCTGACGTCTCTGTGCACTAGATCGGTGCTGTGCAGGTAGGCAAGAAGCATAAAGGCTGTTACGGAAAGGTGAATCCTAATTGCTCCAATTCTTCTGTGGACACGGGGTTGGCCTTGCATGGCAGCCTGGGCATCCCTGCCCTGCTGCGCTTTGCCTGCTTGTATAGCGCTGGGCGAGCCAACCCCTTGCCATCCAAGTATCAAAACATAGTTTCCTGGTTGTTAGGGGCTGGAAGGGACCCTACAGATCATCGGGTCCAGCCCCCCTGCACTTGGGGCATCTTTGGTTCCCATTTCCAAAAGGGCAGAAACCACACAGGAATCGAGCCAGGCAGGGCTAAGCATGCCTGTGGAGCTGGGTTCAGAGGATCACCCTCATCCTCCCCTCCCATTGCCCTGCCTACCAGCCCGGGTGGGCTCAGCCCGCTCCCCTGTTTGCCTAGAGAATGGCAGTCTCTTTGCTTATCCGAGCAGCGAAGGGACCTGAGAAGCAGGCGGCAAACTGTGTCTGCAAGCTACGCAAGCCCTGTTGGGTAGGAGGCTTTAAGTGAAGCATGCAGGGCAGGCTTCAAGCTCCCCCATTTCCTGAGACGCATCTACAGACAGGCAGAAGGAGGCCGTCAGTGGGATCCAGCTGTGATCTCGATCCTCGGGGAATCCTGCATGTGGGTGAGGGAAAGTCGCAGGCAGGGCTCGGCATTTATACAGGAGGATCCTGCTTTCCAGCCCTAATGTGCTATCTCCGGGCTTGCCTACAAGGAGCAAGTGTCCTGCAGCCGTCGTGTGGCCCAGCGCTCCCAGACAGATGCCCCCTCGCGCAGTCAGAGGCTTTATCCTCAAAATCTGTCTCCTTCTGGGACAGTGCCTATAGGAAGGAATTAATCTGAAGCAGCTACGTTATACCAGGATTAATCATCCCAGGCTGGTTGTGCCAGTCATCTTGCTCCGTGTCGATTTTGAAGTGAAAGAGGCAAAATCGAAGGCTTGGGAATTTCATTCCACTTACGTGCACCGCTTTCGCTCTCGTGAGCGCCCTGTGCACAGACAGGCCCTTGCCGCCGCAACCGCAGCACTGGGGACCTGGGCAGAGCATGGGGGGTCTGTTAGCTGAGCTCATCCGAGACGCTCGTGTCCAAAGCAACTTTGGAAACGGTCAGATTTGCTTCTACCCCAGGCTGAGCTGTTGCATTTGGGCTGTTTCTTCCCATAAAGCCCCTCCTTGAGCTAGCCCTTGGCACAGGCCTGGCCAGCCTAGGGTATTTTTAGAGAAGATAAGAGAGAGGATGGCAGGGCAGAGGGCTTGCCTCCAGGAAGCTCCTACTCTTTAATTATGTTTCTGGTCTAGAAAATTATATGGTTCCTAGAGCGTAAATAGAGAACGTATGGAAGGTAATTGTACCTCAGGGTGCAGATTAGCCGGTAATGGGGAGAGGCAGCGTCTGCGTGGAGACGGGGATCAGAAGGGAAGAGCTGGCGGGGGAAAGGAAAAACTCGGGGCTTCAAAACCATTGCCTGAAATTGCTGCAGCTCTCCGTGGCGCCGCACAGCATCATTGCGCCGCTCGCCTGGTGTTAAGCAGGAGATTTTTTTTTTCTCCCCCTCGTTCTTATCCACGCCCCTGTTGAGCGGCAGGAGGGGGCGAGGGGTGGCAGGCCCCAGCTCTGAGCCGGAGGGCTCGTCCTGCAGCCTGTGCCCCGAGGCGGAGGTGCAGCAGAGGATGCCGTGGGAGGGGCCTCACTGCCCTTCCCGTGCCACATCCCCCCCCAGATCCTTTGCCCTGCCTCAAATTAGCATCTCTGTTTTGTGCTTCTGTTTCCTTTAGCAGCAGTTTTTCTAGACGAGGTTTCTTGGGGTCCCCTCTGTTGCCCCAGCTGCCGGGCAGCAATTCTTATACAGCTTGAAGAGTGGGGGGTGCCGCAGCGAGGGGGCTCCCTCCACCCGTATCTGCCTGTGTCCACGTCGCCGCCTAGCCCAGGGCTTGCACTGCCACTGCCGGTCTTCCCTTGGATGCAGGAAGCTTGGGAAAAAGTATCTGTGCGCTTCTGGATTTTGCGGTGGGATCTCAGGGAGGGGAGGTGGGCCTTCATTTTCTTGGCCCCTTCTCTTCTCCCCCGGGCCTGGCAGCAGTTCCGCACACCTGTGCGTACGCACGCGTAATCCCGAGGTTGCCGCAAGCGGGCTGCGGGCACCTTTGCGACGGCGCTTCTCTGCACCCCCCTCCCTCCTCAGCCTCACGGTGACTGAATCCAGGCACGCTCGTTTGCTCACAGAATTGTTCGCGGCTCTTGTTGTTCAAAAGAGCATCTTTATTACCAGCTCTTCAGCAGAAAGGTCAAGAGCAGGAGCTTTTTGCTTTAAGTGTCTTTTTTTTTATCCAGACAACAGCTTAATTTTTGTGCATTCTTATGAACGCGTTCAATGGAGAGAGAAGAAGAGGCCTGGTTCCCCTTCCCCTGCTAATAAACAGCAAGCGCTGGATGAAGCATCTTGCAAATAAACGGCGGGGGGGAGAATTAAGGGGATGTCTGCAATGTGCCTTTCCATGCTACGTTGTGGGAAAGGAGCTGGCTCGGGTATGGGAAGCAATCCGGTCACCGTAGCATGAAGCTAGGGAGCCTGGTACCCAGACGCTGCTCTGGGTACCCAGCCTAGCTTGAGTGTCTCCACGTGACGTTGCATCGTGCAGCGTAGACGTGTTTAGAGTCAGCAGTGGTGGGAACGCAGCCGGACAGCTTGGACCAGGCTTTTGGGTGCTGGGTGGTCTTGCAAATCTGGCCCTTGCTTAGGAGTGGATGGGAGCGCACACAAGAGGACACTTTTAAACAGAGCGGAGAGGATGCTTCCCCCTACCATGAGAGAGGTCTTGTGGAAAGCTGGCGGGGGTCTGCTCTTGGAGGCAGGCTCCCAAAGCTCTTAGGATCCAGACTCCGCGTTGGATGGCGGTCCAGAGGGATGGACAGTGAATTGGCCCGGGCACAGTTTGAGTGATGCCACGTGGGCAGGCTGCTGTATTTGGGAGGAAAATCAAAGGTCTCAAGGGTGGAGGAGGAAGCTCAGCTGCATTTGCTAATGGGAGGAGGGGCAGGGAGGGCACTTGTCTGTCCGGGGGGCAGAATTTGGGCCTGAGCTTGTATTGATCCCTAGCTGATAAAACATGGCCTGCTCTCTTGCAGTAGGTGCCCCATGGTTCCCAGCCTCCTCGCGACCAGCAAGAAGGCAAACACTGGAGACGCACGCGCTCTTTATTTTATTTTTTCCTTCCTCCCCATGTCTCCTGGTATAAATAAAAGGAGCAAAGCCACCAGCTCTGTTTAGTGAACACAAATAGAAGATAAAATAGTGGAAAACTAATTTTTTCATGCTCATTGGTGGGAAAGATTAAAATTATGCAAATCCTCGGCAGCGAGCTTGGTGCAGAGATAAGGGGATGTTCAAGTCGGCTGGCTGCCTGCTAATTCACTCATTGAAAAAGAAATGAGCAGGAAAGCTGTGATCAGCGTCACTGGCCCCCTCACGGTGCTCACAGGGCTGGAATTTCTGCGCGCCGCCGGGAGGACGCCGAACAAAGGAAGACCTTTCCGAGGAGCGCGGCCTCTGCGCCGAGGCGCATCCCGGCTTATCCCCAATCTGGTGCTCGCATGCAGCCGTGCTGCAGCATCCTGGGGCATCCTCTGGGATCGTTGCCCCCTGAAGCCGGCTGCACCCCCAGCCTCGCATGGAGACCTCGGAGAGGGGCAGTTTCGGAAGGGCTTGCACCGAGATCCCATCGCCTGATCCAGTTCCTCCTTTGTAAGCTTCATCCTCTGCCCTGGGGAGAGAGAAGAAAGCACGCGCGCCAGGTGCTGGTTGTAGCAGTCGACGCGCTCGTGAAAGGTGCTGAGCGACTAGGATGTGGAGGGCAGTCGAAACCTAAACTAAGTCAGACTTCACATGGGGGCAGCCAGGCCCGTTCCTGAGTGCTGCGCAAGGCCGTCTGTTGTACCCTCCTTTGTCCCCCCATCTCGGGCCAGGGCAAGTCGCCTCCTTTTCCTGAACGTGGAGCCCGCTACGCTCGCAACAGCGGTGCATCTCTACTAACCTCGAAACATCCAGAAAGGCAGGGGGGTTTCCAACCTTAATCTGAGCTCTTGTGAGACCATTTTAGGAGCAAATCGGCTGAGTTTGAGATCTGTCATAGTGTTTGCTCCTGGCAGATCTCGAAAGCGAAGCAGGGCTAGGCTGGGTCAGGATTTGGCCCTTAAGTGGCATTAGCAGACCCGGACACAGGCATGGGCAAACCAGACAGAAAGGAGGTCTGAAAATGGAAAGAAACCCAACAAAATCCTACAGTTTAAAAAAAAAAAAAAAAAAAAAAGTTTTAATGTTGCGCATATACGGGTCTAGCAATGTTAGCAATTGAGAAGGAACTGTTTAAAGGCATCGATACCACCGACATGCTAAAGACTTTTGCAACAAAGAAATCATTATCTCTGGCAAAGGGGGGCCCGATACTAAAAGGGCTGCCAGGAATCCAGGTACGGCACTGGGTGTTGATGCTGGAGCCGTTGGTATTGAGTAGCGAACCGTCTCCCCCAGCGTTTTGTGGCTGCTATCCTGCGGCTGGGAGAGGATTGAGACCCCTTGTTAAACCCCCTGCAGCACTAGCTGTACCCCGTCTTTTGCCCAGGTGAAAGCTTCCTGCAGATTCACTTGAATGAGGTCTTCTGCTCTTTAACTCCTGTGCCACGGCTGCTACGCTCCGCCCCAGCCATGCTGCTTGGGAGTCGGGGGCATGAATTTGAAATCCCTAATCCCGAGTGCATGATTGTGTGAAGTTCAGTGGGGCAGGGAAGGGGATTCTTAGGGATGACGGCATTGCGTGCAATTAGAGGATCAGTGTATATTCAAGTGGGCTTGTGGTCAGAAGCATCGCGGGTAAAATGGTATCCCCACACCTACGTGTCTGACTCAAACCTACTGATTCAGTGGGAAGGCTTTTTGTTTTTGTTTTTCCTCCCCTTCTGTTAGCCCCATGTGTGCCAAACTGAGCCTGGAGGGATTACGAGTTCCCTGGCCACCTTGCTCTTCTGCAGAGCTGAGCAGGAAAGAAATGAAAGGTTCCTGCTAGCTTCTTTGCAGTGCTCTCCACTGAAGTAGGAGGCAAGGGCGTATCTGCTCCCTATACAGCCCCTAGCACCGTGCAGTCCTGATCTATAGGAATAGGTTCGGAGGGGACCGCAAGGGTCCTTTGATCCAGCCCCAGCAGGATTTGCTGGTCTGCATCCTAGACAGATGCACATCCAGGCTTTTCTTGAAAACCTCCAAGGAAGGAGATTCCCCGGCTTCCCTCGGGGCTCCTGGGTGCGACACCAGAATAACAGATCTGCCAGCTAGCACCTGCCAAGGTGTCTGCAGCCGCCTCCTAGATCGACTGTGTTAGCAAATATGTCCCAGCGCCTTGGGGGGCCCAGCAGACCAATCCAAAAACTCCTTAGAAAATCCCAGCCCCACGTTTCCAAGCACAGCTAGTGCCTTAGGGAGCCTAGCGCAGGAGGGGCCAGGATTTCAGGCAGACTGACACCTGCTCCCTGCACCGGGACTCGAGTCGGCCACCCCAGAAATCGCTCCTCGCCTCCCAGTCCCCGAGCCCTCCCGGAGGGGGGATGCGGCTGCCAATCTCTGCGTCTCATTCTGGATGGGCTCGTCCGACTTCCTGTGAAATCAATATTTATTCACAAATCTATTTGTTTGCCTTTGTCACTGAAAACTCTTGTGGGTTGTTTTTTTCGGTTGTTTGTTCCCCTCGTGTATTTTTGGCTGCTCAGCGCTGGCATGAGGTGCCTGCTTGAGCTTTCTCTGGCTTCAGTCATTCCAGCTGCTTCCTTTAGCCGATAATTTTGTTTCCACTTGTTTTTATTTTTTTTGCAGCGGAGGGGTTGGCTGGGATCCTTCTCCCAGATGGGCATGTCTTCCCCTCCGCGTCTCCCCCTCCCACTCCGCGCTCGCATGCGCACGTTCGGTGGACATGCTGCCGCTCTCGATAGGGAGGGATGAGCTGCCGATAGCATTTCTTGCACCGATAAAACTGCATTACGCGGCCCGCGTGAGCAGGGTATGCAGAGGGGGTGAGCCAGCCATCTACCACCGAAATCCAGAGGCAGGTGAGCACCTAACTCTCATGGGCTCCTTCAGATACGCAGGCTGGGCTTTTCCAAACTCCCTGGTTCCCGCGGTGCTGCCCTGAGGCCTCCCAACCATTTGCTCGCGAGACCAACGGTTTCTTCCATTTGCTGGAAAAGTGGGATGCAAGACGGAAACCACCGCAAGACGTATGGCACCGGTGCGAGTGGCGGCAGCCGGGGGCTGCTCTAATTCCAACTTGCAGCTCGCTGCATGTCAGCAAGGCGGGTCCATCCCCTGGAGCCCTCTCCGCCAGCATGTCTGCCTGGCACCCAGCCCCGGTGGGCAGAGGCACGGGGAAGCATTTCTTTCCATTCCTGCAACTGCACTCAAGTTCTCCCATCGCCACCCTCCTCCTGGGGGTTTTTTTTTTTTCTCTTCCTGTGAGTGGAACAAGTAATGGCCTGAGCTCAAGTATAAAGGCAGTGAGTGTATCCCTCCCCCACCGCTTCCTCGGGCTGCCTCATCGATTCACCAGCCTTGCATGGCTGTGTCCTATCCTTGGGTTTTTTTTCCCTGTCTCCCCTGCCCGCACATGCACGTGCTCTCCCTTCCACGACTGCTCCATCTTTGTTACCACCAAGCGTAGGAGCCCTAGTCGTGGACGTGGGTCCCACGGTGCAAGACGATGCACAAATGCATTGCCGTGCTTGCTCGTGCACTTAAGTTCTGTAGGGTTTTGATCTAGCAGCGATGTGACTGGCACTCCCGTCAGCCCCCCCGTGCGGGCCAGGTACGGACGCTCAGCTAGGTTGCACAGCCC
>NW_017728945.1:587395-638166 GCF_001723895.1 Crocodylus porosus | reverse complement strand
AGGGGCAGAACAGACTGGGGCTAGAGGGCCTGTTCTCCAGGTCCTAGGGTGGAGGGGCGCTGGGCAAGGTCTCCATGGAGGGCATGTGTGGCTACTTGTTGGATGGATAGGTGGAGGGGCTTTGGCTGGCACTCTGGGTCTTTGCACAATCCTTTTCTTCTGTCCTGTCTAGCTACAAAGGGGCAAAGTGTGCAGGTAGGACACAAACCACAGCAGATCAGCAGGGTTGAGCACTGCAGAGAACTTGGAGGGGGAGGGTGCAAAACGTTTGTGTGACCGCAGGCAAACCCAGGGGTTTTCTGAGTCCCTGGGCTGACCGTTTATCCCCTTCCCATCCTGTCCTCCCTCCCGACATGTCAAGGGTCTCGGCGCGTCTGTGACGCTGGGGAAATGATGGGCTCTGAGGCTGCGACTTCAAATGATACGGAAGGGGGAGGAATTGGGTGAAATGGGAAGTTCTCTCCAGCGGTCATTCCCCTCGGGAGGAGGGACGAGTACGAGATGGAGGCCAGCTCAGACGTGGGACGATGCTCTCGGGTCTGGAGAGTCACGAAAGGGCCTGGGATCTGCGAGCAGTGGTGGTAAGAGTCTGTAGCTGGGACGTTTTCCTCCTGACCCCGACCCTGCCTCCCCAAACCCAGTTGAGCTGTGGCAGACGAGAGCGTTCCTGGGAAGAGGGAGCAAGAGCACTGCAGCTGCTGCCGCTGCTGGTAATTAACATTTGAGGAATTGCAGATCTTCATTAGGAGAACAATTAGATTAACGAGAGAGCCAGAGTCCAGGCGGCAGTGGAAATAAAAACCGCCCCAGCGTCCTGGCCTGGCCCAGGAGACGAGCTGGCACGCTGGAGGGTAGAGCAGGGTGGGATGGAGCGTGCAGGCAGGAGAGGAAATGAAGTTGCTCGTATCTGAGCAGCAACAGACTCATTAACAGAAGGGGGTGGGGGGGAGGAGGATCATTACAGAGAGGAAAAGGCAACCCAAGTTTGTCATAAATATTCAAGGCCGCACAAACCCCCGTGTTCCTTAGCAGCGTCTGGTTATTAGCCAAGGGAGCGTCAGGGGGAGGGCACAGGGGCTGAGCGAGGTCCTGGACTTGCATCATTAAAAGCTCTAATTGGGCTCCTTTTTACTGGAGCCACAACCCTTCCCTCCTAAAAGCCTCCCCTGTCCCCCGCGTGGAAGCAGGGTGCTCTTGTTCTCCTCTCTGGCCCCTGCCTCGGTTTCACCTGCTTCCCAGGGAGCCTAGCAGAGGGAGGGGGAGAAGCTCTCTGCCTCTGATTATCAGGCCAAGGATGGAGGAAGATCCAGCAGCCTCTCTCCAGCAAGAGCTTTGCTCATCAGACATGTTAATCTAGCTGGGGGTGACGGTGCCCTTTGCTGGGAGCAGCCTGCCCGAGGGCCCTGGGCCACGCGACCCGCTGCACGTCCCTCGGAAGAGCTGTGCTCCGAGGGTCGGCCCGTCTCCCTGCGGCTTGCGTTGTAGCGCTCTTTGTCTGGGCTTGCAAACAGCGTTTTATTTGCAGGGAGGAACTGCCTCCAGTGAAACACGCTGCTCCAGCCCAGAGGTGCCATTTTACTGCTTTTCGCAGCCCGCTTTCTGCGTTGAAAGATGAGATGGAGATGTGGAGGTGGGAGGCAGGTAGGACCTGTCCAGCAGGGCCGTCCCGTGCATGCAGCCCCTGAAACGCAGGACGCTGAGGATGAAAGGACGAGGAATTTGACACCAGGGGCTCCTGAGCAAACCCCAGGTCTTTCAAGAAAAATCCCCTGTGACTTTTTCTGCTTCTCTTCAGAAAGAAGAAGGGCTTCGGCAAAAACCACAGCACTGGGGCAAGTTGCACGAAACTCGTTCCTGCTTGTGAAGCTAAAGGGCATGGGCAGGGCTGCTGAGGTTGAAACCATCAGGCTTGAGGAGGGAGGGAGCAGCTTTGTGGTTAAGGCAATAGACTGGACTGTAAGTTGGTTCCTGGCTCTGCTACAGACTTCCCGTGTCACCTTTGGCAAGTCTCTTAACCCTTTCTAGCTTTCAGGACTCTTATGGGAATTCATTGCCAGGTTACAGGGGTGATAGTCTGACATTTCTGCTTGTACATAAGCTGCTGAGCAGAACAAAGACTATGAGGGGGTGTATAACCAGGTGGAAAATGGCCTGACCCACCTTATAATGCCCAAGCATGGAATTTCCTTGAGGCAAAGGGAGTCAGCAGCAGACGGGTAGGAACAAGCAACTCTTTCAGCAAAACCTTCTGTTTCTCTGTCTCTCCTGCCTCCACTTGTATGGAAGACCCTCACACAGCCACAGGCGCTTGGCTGGCTCGCAGACAGGTCTTCCCATCACTTCGGGCGCAAGGGGCTGCACAGATGAATTGACCTCATTCCTGCCTTCCCCTTGACCTGCCAGATAAATTTGCCATTGGAGAATACTGCATCGGGATGAAACTGAGGAAAACACTTCTGGTCTCTCGGGCTAGGGACAGACATTGCACACAAACCGGGTTTAGGTGATCAGAAACGGGTTTAAACCTGCATCAGAACAGATGTTCAGTGCACAGACACTGGTTCTGAAGGTGGCTGAAACTGGTTTGAGATGACCCTGACTGAACGTAGCATCGGACTTAACTGATTTGGCTCCAGTCAGCTTATGTCTGTCCCAGACCGTGCCGGTCATGGCTGGCAATGAGGAAGGCAGAGTTGCCTCTCGAGAGGAGGGAGTGGAGAGCTGCGGTGCAGAGTCGAAGGAGAAGCATTAATAAATGGAGTTTGTGTCACGGAGAAGCAAAGGAGGCGTCACACCTTTGGCATCCTTTTGCAAGTCACTTTTTGTAAATACAGAAAAGAGGCTTTTCCCTTTAAGACAAGTGCAGCTCCCTGCCCTTCACTAATTGACAGGGACAAGAAAGTTGCATTTCCCTGCCATTCCAGATGGCGCAGAGAGAATAAAAGCATGTTCTGCAATATGGCGGCTCGTGCGTGTCCTAAGAAAGAGATTTGCTCTTGGCCCCATTCCTGTTTGGCTCGCTGCCTCCAAAGATGGACAAGTCATTACTGAACGCTCATTCTCTAGCTGGGCAGGCACAGGGGTCGTTGCAGGCACTTGGGCTCTGAAAAGCTTCCTGTAATGGTGCTCATTAACAGGGAAAGAATCTGCTTTGATGAGGCAGTGCTCTTCCTGCCTGGCAAAAACTGGAGAAAAGCAGTGGGCTCCTGGCCCTGCCTTATTTCACTGCACACCAGATCTGTGAAACTGCAGGGTGAAGGCTTTTAAGTGTTGAATTCATTGCACACTTGTTAGAGTTATCACATGCATGGGTGTGCATGTTTGTGTGCATGCATTGCAGCCTTCCACGTTCACCCTGGATTTTGGTAGTCCAGGTACAAAAGCTGCTTGCAGACTTTTACCAGGATGATTTGCAATGAAAAAAAAATCCTAGTGACTTGACTTGCTGGCCAGAAAAATAACCTGTCCCTAGAGGTGGCTTTTTTGCAAAACTGGTGTTGCAGGTGGTTTTCTCAGAGTTCCCCACCAGATTTTTCTTTCTTTTTGTTTTTAAAAAAGCTCTATGAAAGGAACAGAAGGACCCTCAAAATGCTTGTAAACATAGGATGCCTGTCCTTTGTGCGGTAGATGTACTGTGCATGGGTTGCCTTCCAGTGGAATAAAGCTACTTTGGGGTTGGATTGGCATTAAAATTGCACCACTGCAGGAAAGGACGAAAGAGCATCTCTGATGCACCTGAGATGAGCAGGCAGGGTGAAGCTACCCGAGTTGGACCCGTGGCTTGGATGAGGAGGCTGATGTTCCAGTATGTGAGCAGGCGCTCGGCTTTGCATCTGAACCGGAAGATAAAAGTTGCAGCAGAAAAGTTGAGTCCCCCACCTTCCCCCCAACACAGCCCCTGAGAGGAAAGAGGTCTCCTTGACTTGTTTGTCATCGTCTGGCACCATTTGGTGGTGGTTGCATTCTGTGTCTTCCTGAGGCTCTGCCCTGCGCATTGGATCAAAGAGATGGGGCAGAAAAAAGGGAAAACAGGCCCGGAGTGGAGACATGACTCGCCCAAGGTCACACAGCAAGCCAGTGGCAGAGCTGGGAATAAGACCCAGGGCTTCTGGTTCCCAGTTCCCCCTCCTCCTAGGCCGGACCAACACTGCTTTCCACACCAAGTGCTGACCCCGTGTGATCCCAGCTCAGCTCTCGCGTTCAGGGCGTGATGCATGTTTTCTTCTCCTTCCCCTAATCTGCCTCTGGCCCGTGGTCTGAGACGGAGGACTTCTGCCAGGGCAAGAGCAGGGATTTGCCCATCTTCTGCCTTGCCAGCATGTTGGGGATGCACAGAACCAAATCCTCTTAACCCCTCTCTGCGCAAGCAGGCCAGCAAAAAAAAAAAAAGGGGTCTCTAGGGAGGAGATGTGAGGTTGAGGGAAGGGGAGTAGGCAACTGCACCTGGTGAGATGTGGGTGAGGAACCGGATCCAATTCCCAACCCCACCAACCACCTTGAGGAGTGGGCTCTCGTAACCTCCCGTCCCTCTCTGTCACGACGGGAGCAAGTGGTTGGGCAGGATCTCTCTGACAGCCACCGCGGGTTGGGGTCGAGCAAGGCAAGTAAATGATCACCCGTGCAGAGGCAAAGGCAAAGCTCGGCCCTGCAAAAGGAGGCTTCATTCAAGCAGGCTGGAAATACAGGAGTTTTCCCTTCTCCCGCCCTGGTTTAGCCAGCAAGCAAGCAGACATCTCTCTCTCTCCTGTCGGCTTTGTACGCTGGAGCAGGGCTTCCAATTAAGAGCTCGGAGGAGCCCGAGCACAGATGAAGATAACAAAAGGAGGCTATCGATCAGCCCTCGGGTGTAATGAGAAGGCCGTTCTAGCGAGAGGGTCTAGTGACATCTTCAGCCAGCGTTGCGCCTTGAGTCGGAGTTGACGGAGCACCCAGACATCCCTAATTAACTCCCGCTTCTCTTTTTTGGTTTGCCACTTGATTTTCTAGGGGGTCCAGGCTGGGGAAGGAGGCTTCCTTCTTCCTGGGAGAGAGAAACTTTTCTTCTTGTCGCAACTGCCAAGGGCAGAGGTCGCTGGATGAGCAGCTCTGCTCTGCCTGCCGCAATGCTGCGCTTTTGGCCTAGAATAAGGGGGGAGGGGGGTTAGAGGTCAGTCTCGGATGTCCTTCGTGGCCTACATGTTGGAGCTGCCAACAGCCTTTGCAGAGCAGCCGATTAGCACAACGGGCATCCCCTCTGGTGCAGATGCTTCCAGCAAGACTGGGCAGTAGCCACTCGTGGTTTGGAGGCACCCCTGTGTTGTGCCTGATTTGCAGCGGGAACCGGCGTAGATCACTTTGGCTCCCAACCATAAATAGGTGTTGTGGGGCTTTGCCCCCAGCCCTTCCCATTTTGCTAGAGGGGAGTGGGGTTGTTTCATGCTAGGAAGGAGTCGGGTCCTGGGAGTGGAGGTATCCTCCTGTGGAAGAGATGGAAACCAGTGGCCTAGATGCATTTCTTGGCAGGGGGTATCAGCCTGGATCCTGTTTCTGACCCTTGGTCAACCCTGCGGACTAAGCATGTTTCTGAATGAAGTCGTAAGGGGCAAGACAATGAGTTAACATTGCTGAAAGCCTGGCTGAGCAGTGGTGGCGGAGTGCTTGGGTCTTTCTGGCCCAGCTGCCTACCAAAAACGTTATTAAGTCATATTTTTATTTATTAACATGGGCTTTATCGGAGGCAGGAGCCGTGTGCTCCCCCCACTCCTCTGTGGGACAGGCACTCGGGCCCTCGGAAAGGCGATTGCAATCTTCTCCCTCGGGCCACCCAGGACCGGAGAGCTCCACTAGAAAAGGGGGTCCCCATCACTGGGGCAGAAACCTCCGAGGCAGGGACGGTGTGTGAAGGAGGGGACACATCATGCACTTGCTTGTTAAATCCGGGGCCCAAACCCTACAGCACCGCTTGCGGCCGTAAGTGAACCCGCAGGTCCATAGCGCTGGCCAACTTGGCCGCTAGCAATTTTCCGGTCTCCTAGGAGGGATGTTGCATACGTGCAGTTACCGTGGATGGGCGCATTTATGGTGGATTAATAATTGATGCGCGTGTGTATTATTTAGATGTGCTCTGCGCTCATCCCAGGCTGCAGGCTGGTTACGCTTTGGATAGAAGACCTCGTTCTTCCTCTTTAAAGAACCGGTTCGCCATCCTCGGTCATTTGAGTCCATCGCATAAACAAACCCCAGCCCACCTCGGCTGCCCCGACAGGCTCTGTCTACGCAACGTATTGAGCACCGGAGTCACCCGAGGCTGCGTCCGCAGCCCCTAAGCGGATGAGGGCGGCCTTCCTCTCCTCCCCAGGGATCGTTTTGGTTGTGGTGGGGCGTCCCTCTTCGAGCATGTGTGTTTTTTCTGTGCACAAGTGCGTGTGCATCCAGAATGGTTGTGTTTCTGTTCAGCGAATGGCCGGGGGTGCGTTTAGCTTCATTCTCCTGCAGGCTTGCCGATACCCAGCTTTCGCCTTTGGGGGCTTTAGGTAGTGCACTGTGCTGATGTTGCCATGAGATAATGATGATTGATGATTGTTTACACAGTCCTGTTGGCATGTGCGTGGCAAGCTTAGAGACGAAACGCAGCCCGTGCCCCAAGGAGCTCCCCGGCTCCATCAGGCATCTGGACTGAGGAGTTGATCATGAATGACAAAAAAAAAAAAGAAGGAAAAAATGAGACGGAGAAATGCTGTACAAGAAATGCAAAGTATTAAAGTGAGCCAAAAGGCGATGTCATCCCCAATGCTGTCAGCAGCTCAGCACTGATCTGGAGTGATTTGGTGGTAAATGCTGAAGGGTCTCATGTCTGTGTGTACGCACGAGAGAGAGAGACGAGGGGGTGGGGAGGATGCTATGGGCCTGCTTCTACATTGCCTTGTGCCTTGTACTGTCATTTCGGCCAGTGCAGAAGAAAGTTGCCCGGCTGGGTTATTTCGAGCCTGCTTTGCGCTGCTGTAGGGGACCGCCCGGGGTCCTGGGCAGGTCCGCGCTATCCCAGGCGACACCAGCAGTGCTTCTCCGAGCTGTCTCCTCCGGGGCTGCTCAGCACCCCTGCTGAAAGGAGCAAGGAAAGGTGGATGCGGTGTAGGGGAGCCGCAGCTCAGCTCTGTTCGGAGCCTGATGCCGGCGGGTCTCTGGGGACCCTAGCCTGTCTCACTCGGGTCTCTCTCCAAAGAGACGCTGCAGATGCGCGGCTGATGCTTGGCGGCGGCCGGGGGCGGCATTCTTGCCACGGGCTTTGTTATAACGCAAGGGGTCGTTCTGGGTCCTCCTGCCTTCGTGTTGGCGGGGCTGCTGCGCCGAGCGAGCCGGCGCTGCCGTGGTGCGTATTTGCATTTAGCAAGGCGGGCGCAGCGGGACTGGCACTTCCCCGGTTCTTCTCCCATCCTTTGCTGATCCAGCTGCTCTGCAAGTCCACTTTGTGGCCACAGTGGCTGTTTCCTCTGCCCCCTTTCCATGCTACCCTGCGCCTGCTAAACACGTAGTGGACACAGCAAATTCATCACCACTTGTCAGAGCTGTCACCGTAGGGAAAATGGGGGGGGGAAAGTAATTTCTCCTGATGATTTAAACACAACTCAGACCTCTCCTGCCTGCCTCCCTCCCCAGCTGTAGCTTAACTCTCTGCGTACCTGGATGCCCTGCAGCAGCTGTGGAGAGCAAAGAGCATGGCGCCCCTTCCCTGGTCCCGTTGCCCCTGTTGCGTAGGGGCAGAGCTGGGCTGATTCAGTGTTTGCACGGAGCTGGGCCGCGAGTGCAGAAAACCCCAACTGGAGGCAAAGTCTGGAGAACGGGACCGGGAGTAAGCAGATCTGCCTTATGCTCCTGGCTCTGCCCCTTTCCTGATGGGCAACTTTAGGCAAGTCCTCTCCCTTGCTGCGCCGCAGCTCATCTGTAAAATGGACGTGATCTTTACTTTGTTAAGTGGTTTGAGACCCGTGATGGAAATGAGCTGTATAGGTGGCAGGCCTTTTACCATGATCAAAGGTCTGCCTCAGTTTCTCCATGGAGGATAACCTTCCTGCCTTTGGTAAATTAGTTTGGAGAGATTGCAGCATGGCGTTACTGCTGTATCCACTGAGGGGCTTTGCTGGTTGCTCTAGGACTGTCTGGATCCACCCCTGGGAGCTGAAACCTGTGGCTTGCATTTTCCAAAGGGGTTTGTGGAATTTGGGTTTTTGTTTGAGGGCCTTGATTTCTAGGGGAAGGGCTTGATTTTTTCCATGCAGTGTGGCTGTGTCTCTGTCCTCTGCATGGCATCTTGAGTGGGGCAACCAAACCCGCTAATTACTTTGGAAAATATAGGCTTGCCTTGGGGGTTTCATTTATTTATTTTGGAAGCACGCAGGGCTTTGGACGCCTCCGTGTTGTTGGAGATACTTGTATTGAGCCTGCTGCCTCTGAAAAACTCGGCGGTCCCCTCTGAGGATGGTGTTGCTGGTCACCCTGGGTGGGAAGCAATGTGCATCTTGGTTGGGATCAGCACACAGGAGAGCTCCAGGCCAGGACTTGCGGGGCGGGAGAGCCCGCTTTTCCCTTTGCTGGATTCAGTGGGAACGGGGACGTCCGCAGTGCATTTGTTTCCCTGTTGTGAGGGGAAGGGCGTGCAAATGAATGCCGGCTGTGCTTGGTCTTGCTTGTGCTCTTAAGGATTGCTAGCTAATTGAGCAGTGAGAATTGCATGTTGCACCCAGGGGCCCGGAGGTGGCAATGTAGGTGCAACAATTGCACGCAGGCCCCAATCTCAGTGGTGGCTTCTCTGTGGCTTCAAAGTGCCCCAACAGAGACCTGCTTTTGGAGCGTCAGAGGGACCCACATGCAGAGAGGGACCGGCGAGACTGCCCGCAAACAGGGTTGCCTGCTGGGGACTCTCAGATCGTCTCCAAGTGGGCAGATGCCCGCATCACGCAACCCGCCGGTGTTTTGGGTCACGTCTCGATTGGGTTGCTTGGGTGGGTCACACCACGCTGACTCGGGAAGGAGCGGGGAGAGAGGAACGCGCGGCCGGTTGTTTAGATGTCATATTTCATTTTTGGCAAGGAGATGAGGCTGGGTGGTTGATGTGCTAAAAGCCTTTTTTTTGTACGAAAAAGCTTGTCGGTGCAGGAAATGAGGTGACCCATTGCCCTTTATTAATGTGCAGTAAAAACTGAAGCGACGATGCCAGGAGGAGGAGGAAAGTTCCCCGTGCGGCCCCTTGCCTGGACAGTGCTGGCTATAATAGACTGTTAGGGCTGCACGGGAGCAATGTCCCAGAAAATGGAAAAAGCTCATTGTGGTGACAAGGGCCAGGGGAAAGTTTTTTTTGTGAGAAGCACTTCCCTCTTCCCTTTCAAATAGCGTTTCACCTCCACGTTCTCTGCAATTTTATTTTCATCTCAAGTTTGAAACATTGGCATTTGTTCTGGAGAGAAAAAGCAAACACGGGTTTCATTTCAGATCCTGTAAAGTGGACAGGATTTTCTTCATGGGATTTATTGCTTAGGTTCCCATCCCCCCAACTCACCTGGGCAATATAACTCTTGTATTTAGTATTCAAGGGAAAGAAGAGACGTTATATAGTTTGGGACAGCTTTGGATTCATCGCCTGGCCTACAGCCACCAGTTTGGGGCCGGAGGAGTTTGAGCATGATTGCTACTAGCAGAGTTTGCAACGCCGTCCCTCGTTAGGTAGCCAGAATTTAATTTCCTGCTGAGAACGGTGCTGGTTGCGCTGGTCCCTAGATAAACCCCTCCTCCTCGATCCCCTGGCTGGGATTTTCAAAGTAGCTTAAGGGAATTTAACTGTCCAACTCCCAGTGCAATGGGAGTCAATGGGAGTAAAATAGCCAAAAGCACCTTAGTGGCTTAGCCTAAGTCCCTTTGATTCTCATTGGGACTTAAGTGATTAAGTCAGTCTAGGTGCTTTGGAGAATTTTACCCTTCCAGCCTGCTTCCCTGAGGTCTCTGCAAATCCCAGCCTCCCTTGTCCGGGCCAGTTGTTTGGGGCCGCTCTGTCAGGCTATTTGCAGCAAACCAGGCTAAATGTAGTAAGTCTGGCCATGTGCACAGTGCTGTACAAGGCATGCAAAAATAGCTTGCACTCTGCAAACCACGAAAGGTCAGAGGCACTGGGGAAGGCCAAGAAAAGAACAAGTTTAAAGGGGGTTTTTAACTGTAATCGGTCTCTTTTCTTGTACACATAGTAGAGCTCGGACCGGGCTTGGGGCCTGAGCTTCACTCAACAGCACTGTCTAATCAAGCTTGACGAACGTCGGCCCTGCCTGAGCCACAGAAGGTCATAGGCACTTGTTAGACTTTCCAGGGCAGAAGAACTGTACGAGACCTGCTGTTGCACCTATTTTCTGCAGTGCCGATAGGTTGGCTGGGTGCTTTCCAGGCTGGCAGGATAACAAGACGCCTGTCCAAAGCACTTCGAGAAGGCAGACCGTGTACAGACGCAGGGCGGGAGGCGGGAAGTGATGAAATCAGTATGATGTGAGCATTACTCACGGCAGCTCCCCACTGCCCGTACCCATGTCGGGGGTGAGAGAGGGCTGCCAGCTGAACCCAAATAGTGCGCGTGTATATGGGAAAGCTGCCGGGAATACAAATGACAAGGATCTTTATCATTAGGGTCAGCAGCTTTCATTCTTCAGGGCGTCAGCTTCCACCTGCCTGAGGGCAGGAAGAAATGTCCGTGCCTGAAACGACGTGGGTTTGGGTGCAGCGTGAGGGCGTACGCCTTTCCCCACGGGTCCGGCAAGCAGCCCAGATGTACCGCTGGCATGTGCTGGTGCAACAGTCCAGGGGCCTATGAAAGAAAGACCTGGGGGCTTGGGCGTGGAGACTCTGGCACCCGGATTCATGAGCCCACCCCGTTCCAGGGCTGCCATTGCCAGGAGCCGTTGTGCAAAAGACAGCAAGAAAACAGAGCAGCTTTGGCTGCCTTTGCCTCCTCCTGAGCCTCCCCTTTGTTTGCACAGGGATCCGGATGGGTGCACATCTCGCCATCCTGATAATCCTGTGTCCAGGGGGAGACGAGCCCGGTGACGTACCTGCTCTGAAGGATGAGTTGCTGGATTGAGGTTGACGTGTCCTAATATCTCTGCCAGCACTTTCCATCTCCGTCAAGGGCTTCGGGAAGCACATTAGCACCAGAGCGGAAGTGTCACCCTCTGGCATCTCGTTCTCTAATCCCGGCGCTGTTGCAGCATCCCCATCACCAGCCCGTTATGTGGCATGAAACGCATCCCAGGGCCTGGAAGTGCAGGGCTGCCGGGCATCCCTCCCACCCCCGCGGTTCAGGTCCGGCAGACCATGCCAGATGACTTGTCTGAGCTAATTGCCGTTGCTCGGTGAAGGGTTGGGGGCGAGAGGGGAGCATTTTGGGCGGGGGGCGGCGTTGCTTCTCGGCTCTGGGCTGAAGGAGGCGCCTGGCTCTACATTCAGAGTCGCGCGGAGACCGCTAACAGCGCTTCTTCGGACCGCAGGGGGATTGCACTTAGATAAATACAAGCTGAACTTCTCAGTGGCAGGATGAGCGAGCCCAGGATTGAAATGTTAAACGCCAAAAAGCACCGGAGTTGGGAGAAATCCCTCCCAGCTGCCGGGGCGCAGAAGCTGCTCGATCACGGCTAGCAAGGGAGCGAGAAAAGGAGCCCGGCTGAAAGCAACTTGATTCGATTTATGTCGTGCGGCATTTACAGCACAGCCCGCCCGTAATGAGCAGTTGCCATCACAACTATTCATAATGCCCTCGAACTCTGCCTGCCTCGATTTAAAAAAAAAAAAAAAAACAACCCAGAAACAAAACCACAAAACACACACACTCCCCATTGTTCCTAGCCCAAGGGCCCTATGAAACCTGCCTGTTAAGTTTGCCTCTCGCCTTGCTGCACTTTTCTCGCAGAACAAACATTTCGGAATAACCCCCACGGCCGAGCCGGCCTTTCCTGTGTCTCGCAGACGTACGTACCCACGCACTCCTTCCAGCCTCCTCCCCCCGCAATGTTGGCTTAAAAAGCCATAAAAGAGAGAGACTGACAACCAGGAGTCCTGGTTTTCTCTCATTTTTAAAAAAAAAAAAAAAACCCCCCATTCTTGGTTTAAACAAAAGTAACCCCAAATCCACATTTTTCCACAATCAGAATGAAACACCATTATATATGTATCTATCTACTAGTGGTGTTTCATTTTAATCGTGGAAACATGGCTTTTGGGTTACTTTTTTTTTTTTTTCATCCAAAAAATTGGGGATTTTTTTTTTTTTAAATCAGAGGAAACCAGGAGCCCTGCTGACAACGCGCAGGGAGCGTGCTCTGATCTAAGAAGGACGAGCCCAGCATCGCCTGTTGGGTGGATGCTGCTCTGGGGGGTTGAACTTCCTAGGCTATAATATTTATGATCCTTCATATTTTCTTTCTTAATTCTCTAAAAACACCCGCCTTGATGTTTTACTAGCACAGACGGATTAAAACGCCCGTTTCGACGGCGTCTCCTGCTGATTTGGGACGGTGACAGCTCTCGGAGGGGCTAGGTTCCAGCGTATCCCTTTTAAAGCCTTTAATCGCTGCAAACTCTCTATCTCCCTCTGCTTTTCCAAAGGGCAGTAAACCCTGTTGTGTGTTTGTTCTTAAAGGAGGGAACTTCCAGCAGGAAAGAGCCTTCCCCAGATCTAAGGGGATCCTTTGTTAAAAGCAAATCCTTCCCCTTTGTCCTAGCATCTCGGGCCTGTTTGTAGTCAAACAGCTGGCATCTCCGCTGACAGCTCTGCTCCGAGACGGCTGCTGTCTCCCTCTTTCTGTGTTTTCGGAGGCGAAGCCTGACTTTCAAGCTAGAGAAAGTGTTCGAGCTATTGATAGCTCTGCTGCTGCGAGTACGGCCCCTGCCTGCCACTTCCACGGTGCAAAGGGAAAAGCGCCTGGCCACAAGTAGCCAGTTTGCACATCCCGCTGTCCCTGAACCACTGGCTGCCCCGGGCTTGGAGGAGGCAGCTCTTGTGCCAGCGACCTCCTCCCACCATGCAGCTCCGGGGGCGGGGGGGAATGGGCACGGTGGAGCAGACGTGCCCTACGTCATCCTCTGGTGGCTGAGCACCTGTAAGTCTTGCCCGGGCACTCAAGGTCTTGCAGCCAGGACCAGACCCCAACACCCGCTTCTGTATTGTAATAAGCAGCTGGAGACGAGAACGTGGCCCCAAATGTTTCTAATGCGCTTTTCCGATCGTGCTTGCTGAATAACTGATTGAGCAAGGATTTGCTCCCGCCTCTCCTGCGCCATCCTTTGTCGACACCGGGGTTAGATGCTTATGTTACGGTCTGGCTCAAATCAACCGACATGACTCCTGAGCCCTGTGAGGTGAGGAGGGATCATGAACCTCATTTACAGACGGAGAAAGTGAGGCAGAGAGGCACAGCTGTCAGGGAGGAGGCAGTCAAACCTGGAGGCCTCTCCCCTCCCTGCATTTATAGTCTAGGGACAATTTTTGCGCGTGCCCCAGGTGCTGGCCCAGCAGTGGGATTGGTACTCACTTGCCCGCAGGCGATGGCTGTGCTGCTCAGAGGGCCTGGCTGAGAGGGGAGAAGATCCCTCCCCAGACGCACACAGCTTCAGCAGCAGCTGTCAAAGATGGGCATGGTGGGGAAAACCATCCCAGTCCCCTGCTTCCTTGCTCCCCTCCTCCTGGGTTTTTTCTTTCTCACATTTTTTTTTGCATTTGCAAGTGTGGAAAATCCCCCTGGCAGAGGGTCTTGGGGCCCATCAGGTCAGATCATTGCACACCCCGTCGCCTGGCGCGCTGGTTGCTCGATGCTGCCTTTCTGTGGGGTCTGGGGAGGGAGGGTGGGTGGATTCGACTTTACACCCTGGCTCTGCAGGGGCCTTTGCCTCCTGCCTGCTCTCTCCTCTCATCTCCTGCCCTTGGCCCTTCCCTTGAGTGTGTGCCTTTGAGCGGCTCGCCATTTATCTACCGAAGCCATGAGCCCGGATGCATCGAGCTAATCCAGCAGCTGTTCCACACGGCTCCCAAGGAGGGGCCGTGCCCAGGTCTCTCCTTCCCATAGAGGCTCGCGTTTGCTCCCAGCCCTTCTAACCGCCCGCTCCTCTTGTGTCCGCAGGTGCTGACGTCGCTTCGGAGACGCCACGAGCTTTGCTGACCTGGAGCCTTCCCGGCGGGGGTCGGAGGCCGTTGCCAAGAATGAGGATCCTTCCCGGCCCTGGAATGTCTCCGTTCATCCCTCTCGTGACCCTCCTGTCCTCGCTCCTGATTGCTTGCGTGGCTGAAAGTAAGTGACCCCTCCTGCCCCTTTGCTCTGGCCTCCCTCGTGCCACCTTGCTTCCCTGTGCAAGGGGGACCGGGAGCGCGGCTCACTCAGGGATGGAGAAGGCCTGGTGACCAGCAGCATTGTCTTTTTTTTAAATGGCCGGTTACTATATCCCGCCCCCCCGGGCTTTTGCTTATCCCTAATTCACGAGTCTGCAGCCCTCCGACTGTTGTCCTACGCGTGAGATCATTGCTGCCCCGCGAGTCACTTCTGCAAGTCTCCATAGCCTGTTTAATCCATGCAATCTCCCCTGAGGCTCCCAAATTGGGAGGGGGGCAAGTAGTGTGCTGATACCTTTTGAGATTGATCCTGTTGTCTGTCCATACCCTTTCTAGCTTGGGGACTGATACGTGGAGCATGCAGAGACCCAGCAAACTCCTTTCATGTAGTCCTGTCCCCTTCTGCCCCCCAGCATCTGTCAGGCACTAACAGCCTGTGGTCCAGCGCTGACAATGGCGGGACTGAAACCAGCATCCGAAGCAAAGGTTTTGTTGCACCACCCCGCTGACTCAGCTGGTGCCAGAGTAACGCCGTTTTGTATCTTCTCTGCCTTTCAAGTACATCTGTGCCAAACCACAGCACCTTGCCTGTAAGGCTCCTTAGCGTGAAAGCCAGTCGCGGGGTGGGGGGGCAGCGGGAATATACATCTCCAGGCTGACCGAATTGTAACTTTTCTTCTCCCCCAGCAAAGCTGCTCGAAGCTGGTGAAGGGACTGCTCTGGTCGGCACAGTCCGGGCAGCTTTTAACACAATTGCTTCGTTATTGGAGTTTATTAAGAGGGTGCGTTCTCAGAGGATCGCAGGGATGGCAGGACCTTTGGTTGTCGTGTGCCCTGTCTTCTCAGGTGTGGATATGGCCGGGGCTTTGCCATCCTGTAGCACTGCACTCATCTCTCTGCTGTTTACCCCATAGCCCCTCCATGCAGGGAGGCTTGTGCCTATGTGGAAGGAGAATAAGGCCTTTCATTTTACTGTCCTCAAGTCATAAGGGGTGAGAGGTGAGCTGGCCCTCCAGGAGGTTCAGAATTGGGCCGCCACCTGGTACGTCACCCTGAGTATGTCTGCTACAATTCAGCAGTGCAATTGTAGCTCCCGTAGGCTGACTGTAGCTAGCTTGGGTACTGATGAGCGGAAGTTGCAGCAGCCTGGAGACCAGTGTGATGACCTTCCTGAGCATTGACTCGGCTGACGTTGAACCTCAGGTAGCTGCAGGCTGCACGTTGTTGGTACCTGACACGACTACGTTAACACTGTGCGGGGATGCCCACGGAAACTGCATCTCCGCTCTTTGCAATGTAGATGTACTGTTCGTGGGCCAGCCACGTCGCTGGGCAGTCTGTGTGTCCATGCTAAGGGCATGTAGGGTCCAGTGGTTAAAGCAGGAGACTAAGAATAGAATCAGGAGTCCTAGATTGCATCATGTGTGTGTGTATATGTGCATGTACTCATGATTTACTACTTAAAATAGCCGGGCTGTCAGGACCCCTGAGCTCTGTACCTGCTGCTGACACGCTGTGACTCGGAGCGAGTTCCCTAAGCCCGTGTTTTTAAGCCTGCAAGCAGTTTTGCGTGCACAAACACTCAATATATGTGTATGCACAAATCCAAGGGCTGTGTGTGTGTGTGTGGTGTGTACGCACACGCATGGATTTGTGTAACGTGGGTGCTGCGCACCTGTGAAAGTGAGACAGTTGTTTAAATGTGTATAGGAGTTGAGCCCCGCGCAACCCCACTGATGCCAGCTGCTCCACTTGACTCATGGGTCCCTGCCCCTTAACCTCCCTACAGGCTTGGTTTTCCCATCTGCCCGCTGCGGGGGATCTGTGGGGCGAGGCTCAGTCGCGGGGTATTGCTGAAGAGCTTTGAGAGCCCGTAAGCTGCCGTACAACTGCAGAGCGCTGCTGCAGGGCTGGATGGAAATCGGGGCTTGCTCTCAGAGGCGTGTTAGGTATTCAGGAGTGACTGCGGCTGGCTAGGTGGCAGGAGGGACCTGTTGAGTGGACCGAGTCAGGCTGGTGACTGTCATCACTAAACGGACACCTTTGCTGCTGCTTGCCAAGAAGCTGCCTGGTTTCCCTTCCCTGTAACTCTGCAGTGTCCTTGGGTCCCAGGCGGTGAGGCTTTGTGTGGGTGTGTGCTATGTTTTGCTTTCCCTGGGTTTATTCTCCGGGTACCAATTTTTATGCGAGACGGCTCCCCGGGAACGACACAGGCCACTTCACCCTGACCTTCAGGCTGCGTGTCTGGTGTGGGCTGCTCTGCGGGTGGGGGGTGTTTTGATGTTTCTCTGCCTAGGCTCCTAGGAGAGGGGGTAGGGGAGCAGGGCTTCCCCTCCATCCTGCAGGCTGCTGGTAGAGAGAAGGCAGGGCAGGGTATTTTCTCCCTCCTCCCCCAGCCGCAGGGGAAGAAATCACAGTTTCTGCCTGTGCGGGACCCCAGGTAGGTTGTGACCTGTATATTCCCAAGAACTTGATACTGGTGACTCGATGCTGTATGGGATGCACCGTAGACTGCAGCGATTGCTAAACCAAAGGTGATGAGTTGTTGCCTCCTGACTTTGGAGCATCGTCCGAGTGTCGCTTGCAGTGCTCTGGCCCGCACCCGCCTGGGCCCGTAGCTTTGGCTAGCGTGGGATATATACAGCAAACAGCTTTGTCTGTCACAACTGTTGAGGCCGTGACAAGCCATCACTCTGCTCTGACAATGTCATCTCCTGTTGTATGGCCTTGGGCTCTGTCGCGCTGCCTCTCATGTAATCCCTTGGCCAGCTTCCACTTGGCTGGCGCTTGCCCACGACAGCGACCTGCTTTTTCCTCTCCCAGGTCCCTGTGCAGGGGTAGGGGGTTCCCTGATTTTATAGACATCAGAGCGACAGGCCCCCAACTCCAGCATGGCAGCATCTTCCCGTGCGTAGGAGGAAAGGGTAAGCTAGTAGCAAAGAGCTGGGATCTCTGCCTACTATTCTTGCTTCCTTCCCGTGTGACGTGGCTGCCTGTTCCTCTGCTGTGCCTGAATTCCTGGGTGTTTGTGCCCAGAAGCTTGCGATTCAAGAATCTTTTTTTGCAAAAATTTTGTCAGTCTAATAAAAGATATCATCTCTGCTACGAGTCCCGAGTGCTCTCAAAGAGGGAAGATTTGGGGATTTGTGAGTGACTTGGTCAGGTTTGTGGTAGAACTGGGGGGGAGAGCCCAGATTTCCTGATTCCCACTTGGGCCTCATTGCCTCCACAGCTAAAATGTTGGGGCCTCTTATTGCATGCATGGACGCACAAAATACGATTTGTCTTGCTGGATACAATTCCCGGGAGATTACAGAGTCTCTCCATAGCCCCCTTGCTGAGTAATGCAAACACTTTTTTGCCGGTGTAGTGCGAGAGGTCACGCAAGACCTGGTGTCGATACGTGTCTCCTACCTGAAGGAACAATGCGCTTGTTTTTAAGTGCTCAACTGCAAATAAAAAGCCACTTACCCTGGAAAAATTGTGTAAGCTTTATAACCAAAATCAGTGCGTTTACGGTTAAAGTGGATTTCTCCCATTGATTAAACCTTTACATTTTACAGTAGAGACCTGTTAATTGGTGCATCTTGCAAACAGAGCTGGAGTTCTCCCCAGCAGAGATTTACTAGCAGATGCAGTAGTGAGCATTACTTAGGACTAAGGTTTCCTCCTTCAGATAAATCACATTGTAGAATGCTTGCTAGCGTGCGCCTCGGTATTACCATAAATAATTAAAACTAAATTGCGATTGACAAAATAAAAGAAAAAGGGTCCGTTTTATGATGCGTTGCTCGGGCTCCCTTTCCCTTGTTAATTGTGCTTAATCCATTGGTCGTTTGCAGGTTGCAGTAATTTACAGCGGGTGCAAATCAGCAAGGCTCTGGTGTGCTTTTAAACCCGGCTCCTGCCTCGCTACCATGCAGGGGTGGAGGCTGGTGGTAGATGGCAATGCGACCTGCCTGTTCTTGGAGGAGGAGGCATCCGAAGAAATGACTGTTGATGACGGGTGGAGGGAAACAAGCCTGTAAAGATCAGTGTTAAGGCTGGTCTTTGGAAACGGTATGAAGACGTAGCCCCTTGACTACATGCTCCCTTCCTCGCCTAATCCATCGTGGCAGTGAGTCTAGTACAGCCAAAGACCCCAGCTCTTTAGCTCAGTCTGTGGCTACGCATGCTTTTATCCTGAAACGTCCCCAATTCGGTCCTTGGGATTGTCCAAGAGGGCCACGATGACAAAAGCTTCCTGGTATAAAACCGAGAGGCATTGCTTTCCATCTGTTGGGTGTATTAAGGCCTGGCTATAAGGAGATGTTTCTCAAGGAGCAGCATGGTGTTAGTGGAAGGCAGCTCTCTCCTTAAAACTGTGTTTACTGGGACCAGTTCGCACCGATGCCCTGGCACTACCCTGGAAGGAGGCAGGTGCTGCAACCTGTCAGTATTTACATCAGTAGTTTTTGTAGCATGTTTGCTGCCTACAAGCTTAGTTTGCCCTGCATGGGCTCCTCCTTCCGGACTTGGGGTGCAGAGCTGTTCAGCAACTGCCTGCATTGGTCTCTGGGTGAAGTGGTGGGCGTTGGAAGGGGAGGCAGGTATTAAGAAGGAGACGCCTAACAGCAGTTTGCTGGGAGAAAGAGTGGTGGCACTTAACTGGCAGAGCACAGACTCCCTCTGCCCGCAGGGGCTGAATGAAGAGCCTCAGCGGCACTGGCTCAGAAGGGAAGCTGGGGAGAGCACTGTTACCCAAGTCACCGAGCACTTATAGCAGAGCAACTGGAGCTGTGCCCCTTCCTCACCCCGCTCCTTCGCCTCTCTGCCATTGCAGCCCTATGACGTTATAACGGGTCTTATGATGAGTGGGCAGCAAAGTCTCTTCCCAGGTGCCGGTACTATTGAGCTGGGCCCAGAAGCCTCTGGGTCCCAACACTGCCTTGCACCAGTTTGGTTTTCTAGAAGGGAGATACGTGGCTCAGTGTAGCTCCTGCTGAGTTGCTCCCCTGTCCCACCCCCGCTACGGTACAGTCTGTCTTTGCCAAGGAGACTAGACCAACCACCTTCCCACTCAAGGACACTGAGTTAAGCCTGTGTCTCACCTTGCTTAAGTGCCTGATTAAATTAAACCTTGCCCGGATAAATCGAGTGATGTCATTCCATCATTATTATTATTATTATTATTATTATTATTATTATTATTTAAATAAATCAAATAGAAAAGTTTGTGGGTTTCTTTGTGGGAACAGGGAAAGAAATTATTCATCTTCTGAAAAGCTGCCGTGGTAGGGGAAGGAGTTGCTCAGCTTCACTGAGGCCTGTAGGCATTTATTAGATTAATGCCTAATGAGGTGCACACAGGGGCTCTTGCAGCCAACGGGCATCGGAGACCCTGCCATGAATGTTTGCAGGAGGAGAGAGTCCATCAGTAGAGGAACTGGACTTCTATCAAGGGGTCTTGCCATTGAGCTTTGTTCATTTGCTAGAAATAGCATAGATCAGGACTGGAAAATTGTGGCTACAGGGAGGAGGGACTGCGTGCTTTGGAAAACCCCGCTGAGCAAACTGTGTGATCCTGTACTGCATTTTGCACCTTTTGTCTGAGATGCCTCTGCTGTGCTGTGCTGTGCTGTGCAGCCAACGCTGTTGTCTTGGGAGGTGTCTAAATTGCAATTTCTTTATTGGCCACTGAGATGCAGCCACCTCTGGACTGAAGCACGATGATCCCTGCTCGAGCAAGCAGCTCACCCATTTGAAATGGCAACGGGAATACTTTGCATATGTATATCAATGCATTTGGGCAGTGATCTAGGGATACCTGCATCAAACACTTCAGGAATTCGCACCAACCTATTCCTGGCACTCATCCATTCCAAGCTTAATATAAATTATATCCTTCAGTCCTTTTTTATTTGCAGGGAATGTTTGACCAGGACACTGGCATGAATGTATGGAGGATACGATGGGTTATGTCATTACCAGCGCTTGCCGCTGCAGCAGAGACTCTTCCAGGATCTCTCAGCCCCTTGCTGGCCTGAAGAGCATGAGACTGTGATCTGGCAGTCAAAGCCAAGCATCACACAAGGCAATCAGTCCAGATTTGGATTTGGTGCTGCACATCCTGCTGAAGGGGCATGGGACACATGGGACTGCGAAGTGCTCGGTGTCTTCTGTTTTCCTGTCTTGCAGCTGATTATTCATTTTACCCTCCCGCTGTCCCTTGTATCCCCAGTTCCCACCTCCGAGAAAGCCATTCCATCTGCCTTCCTCTGCAGCTGCCTCCAACTTCTGGCGATGTATAGCTTTGTGCATGCACTCAGATGAAATCAGGAGAAGAGCTGATGGCATCTTAGAAGCAAGACAAACCAAGCCAGTCCTAAGGCCGCTACGACCTTAGATGTTGTGCATCACTGGTGATTCTTCATCGGTGCCCGTCTCCTCCTATGGGTGGCCTTGGACAAGTCTTGCTTTTAGTCCTGCACACACCTTCCTCACCCAGGCTGGCCCAGGTGGGGGGTGCCAGTTTAGCCACTGACAACCTGGCACAGGCTGTCCTGGTACCAGATAGCAGACCAAGAGAGGGCTGCCCTGATGGGTACAAGTGAAACACCAGGTCCAAATCCCGAGCCATGCTGTAGTTGCAGCATAAACAGTGCATAATAGATCGGCCTTTGCCTCTAATGTCTGGAGACGTTGTAGGGGACCGAGAACCATCAGGAAGAGATGATGGGACCTAGCGAGCGGGCGCTGGAGTGAGATGCCGACCTGCCTGGCATTTACCTGTGTGTGACTTCATCTCTTTTTGCCTTTTTTTTTTTTACCTTCCACCCTTTGATAAGGCTGGAAATTCTTCATGGCAAGGCCTTCTACTATGGGCATGCCCATTATACAGTGAAGCCGTAATCTTGGTTTGGGCCTCGATTTATAGTAACACCAATCAATAGTAATAATGCCCACTGTAGGAGCGCTTTCAGCTTCTGCCATCCCAGCCAGGGTCACTGAGAAGAGCTGCAGTGGGCTGTGGCAGAGGTCATGGCTAACCCAGATCGAATTATTGCCAGGGAAAACTGCTGTTGAGTATAGCTTGAGCCTCTTGCAGAGGATCCTTGACCAGGTGACGCTGCAAGGAAGCAGTGGGATGGAAGGAATCGGGTTGACCTCCTGTGTCCACGGTGTCTTTTGCATAGAATTGAGTATGTCTCGTCTTCTTGATGCTGAGGTGTGCTGCAATTTCAGATGGGCACGGCTGAGATGGAAGAACAAAGCGTCCGATCCCAGACAGGCAGAGCCTTTTCCTTCCTTTTGGGGTAAGAAGGAAAAGCAAAGCTCATACGTAGGGGTGGAAAAAAAGCATGACAAAGTTTAGCATTCTAGGAAGTTTCTCCCAAGTCCCCCAAACCTTTAATTGACTCGGGAGCATAAAATTGAGAAGGGGAGAGAGCAAGGGAGAGAGTGGAATGGTGCGAGCGATTTGAATAATTTATTGTCCTTTGAAGTTGCAAGAGAAATTTCAGCCGCCTTGGGGAGTAATTTCTCCCCATTCTGAAAGGGTTTTCTCCTCATTTTAAACTCATCCAGAGGATGGTAGTTTTTGCATTTTCTGCATAATTAATTAAGTGACTCCCCCCACCCCCCCCCTTCCTTCTTGCAACCTCTGTAGGGGGCTTGGGGGTGAAACTTGGTGGTTTTTTAATAAAGTCAAATTAATTTGGCTTCCCTCTATAATTTATACATTTATTTATAAATTAGTCTCAGAGTCCGGTTAAGAGCAGTGTCACCCATGCTGAGCCCGGGGTTTGATTTTCCTGAATGGAGGGGTGTGTTCCAGTTCTTACAGCTCCAGACATCAGTCATCTCGGTGAGAGCGGCTCTCGTGCCCAGCAAGTAACCACAGTCCTGCAAGGTGCCAGGCAAGAGCTTTCAACTCGCATTCACTGCCCCGGTCTACTAGAGTGGCTCACGGTTGCATGAAGGAGGTAATGATGTTCCGCCTTTTTGGCCATCGGATTTGGACATCCTAGTTTCTGTCTACCTCTGGGTGGGCTGCCTTCTCTGCCTGAATGACAGGGAGATACTGTCCCCCCAAGTGCCTGGCTTTGCTGTCCCACACCCTCTTGAGAAAAGTCGTCTTTGACTCAAGACACGGATCATGGACGGCATGGACCATGGACGGGAACACACATTCTGGTCTGAGCGAATCCCCCATTTCCATCCTTGGGAGATGAGTTTCAGCATTCGCTCCTTCTCTCTTGATTTCTTCCAGTTGTGGATTGGAGATGGCTAATATGTCCCCCCTGTGTTGGCACTTGATGGGCAGTGAACTTGAATGTACATGGAAAAAAGACTTTCTCCTCCACTTTAGATGCACGATGAGGAAAAAATTAAGCTGTTTCTTCCCTTTTTTCTCTTGCCCGTCTGTCCATGAAGTACTGATTTTGGGGTGCATTGAGCCTGCTTGTGTGCTGGTAGTGACTTTCTGCCTCTCTTTTCTCCCCTCGCTGTTAGCCATGTTGTCACAGCTCTTCCTTTTCCTTTTTCATTTCACGCAAGCAACCAGTTCAAAATAGGGGGCTGGGAGACCATGTAAATCCTCACATCTCTCACCAAAGGCTCCCAAAGCACCTGACCCTCAGGAAGACTATAGACCTTGCCACAGTTGATATCCAAGTGTAAGGGCCCACTGCTCACTGACTTTGGATGCCTCTATTTTATCCTGATACACATTTTATATGTGCTCAGCACCCACCTCTTGAGTTAAAGCTGATGAGTGATGCAAGCGCTCGGCACCTCTGGTAAATTCAGGTTAAGTGTTGCTGAGCTCGGCTACCTAAAACACCCTCCTCATCAATGGAAAATAGTAAGTCATTGATCTGAGGACATATGGGACTGATGCAGCAAGCTCGTTAAATCCTATGCTTAGCAACCAGACTGTGGTCTCCCTGCGCAAAATGGCAATGTGCTTCCGTCCCCGCGTGGATGCGAAGAACTGCGGCTTCGTTTTGGGAGGATCCGGCACACGCACACAGACGCTTTGAAGTGTATAAAAACCGCAGCAGATAATATATGTTGGAACGCTAGGACTGTCTGTAGGAGGGAGCTGGAAAAAAGGTAGGTGAGCGTTCTCCTGTCAGAGTTTGAAGACACAATCTTTCATGTATCCAGTCTCTTTTTCCTCCCAGAGGATCACCAGATATGCTGATCTTTCTAATGCATTTAGCATCATCCCCCTCCTACTCTGATGCAGCCATTTCTGGAAGTGCAAGGGTGTGATATACAGCCGTTCTTTGCACATTTCCCAAAACGCTCATGGTCTCATTAAGCTGTGAATCAGAGCTGGTCATATACCGGGTGCCTTCAACATCACATTTTCTCTGGAGAAGGATGAGGAAGGAGGAATCCGGTTGCACTTCTTTGCCATTGCGTTGCACTTCTTCCCCATGGCGGCAAACTTTATGGTCATTTTTTGGTGGTGCCGGGGCGACACTGGGCTGGTGCGGGTGCTGTCATGCTTTATGCCATCGGGGTCTTCCTTTTAGAGATGGTTTTTGAGCTCTCACTTGCCCTTTGGCCTTGGCTCTTTTAATGACCCAAACAAGGCAAGAGAAGCTTTGTAAGACCTATACCATTGCATCTTCTCTGGTTCGTGGGCAGGTCGAACCTTCCTTGACTTCTGATGTTAATGGGGTAGACAAAGGCGGTCTTAAATTGGTTCTTGAGGATCCTATGGCAGAGGCAGGGAGGCTCTTGCCTCAAGCAGCCACTGAAATCCTTAGGCCAGCCACTTCCCACTGCAGATGGACCAAGACTGTTGCAATGACAGTGATGGACAAGGGGACCTCATTAGGTGGCCAGAGAGCTCTTCAGGTTCCTCTCTCCCTCTGCTCTGGCTCATTACGCCTTGTTACAGGACGGGTGGACAAATATTGAATGTGATGTGGTTGCAGCTGATGGAAAGCGCTCACATGCCTCCAGGGCCCTGGCCTGCTGCATTTCTGAAGCAGCATGTGCTGCCACGCTCCCCAGCCCATCCGCGCCTGCCTCCCGGGCTGCCGTCTTACGTGACAGCATTGCTTATCTGCTTCAGTTGCTGGTCACCAGGAGGTGCTTCCTAGCTGCCTATCTCCAGCCCTGCTGGGCTCAGAGCAAGAATGGGAGTGCAGACCTAAGCCAGAGAGCTGTCACCCGCAGTACCTATCCCTTGGCTGTCACCGATCTCGCACAGAGCAAAAGCGCTGTTGCTGCCATCAAAAATTAGCCTGAACACACAAGGAGGAAATGTGGTTCACCTCCCTTTTGCAAGAAGGAAACTGTGGTGCAGGGTTTGCGGCTCACCCAACACATGCGTCGGAGCTGGGAGCTGAGCCCTGCTCCCCAAGTCTCTGGTGCCTTGGTCACAGCTTATCCTTTAAGCAGCAGTGTCTGAGTGCTTTTTAAAGGCTTGCCCAGCATCAGATGCACATTGCAGACCAGCTGGCACAGTGCTTGCCCGGAAAAGTTTACAATCTCATTTCAAGCATGGAGGCAGAGGGGATAACAGCCCGGGAGGGAAGATGGATCCGGCTGGCAACAGTGGGTAACAACAGATTTCCCCGGAAGTCCAGCACAGAGGGACAAGGAGCGTAGTGGTCTTTCCTTTCCGTCTTCTGCTTGGCGTCTGTGTCTGGGGCGCAACAGTCCCTTCCTCCAGCCCTGCGCGGCCTCACTACCATTGCTTCTACCCCATCACTGTGCACCTGCAGGGGCATGGAGGGAGTTTGTCGAATGGCCTTCCCTGTGGATGGGCAAAGTAGGCATTTTTGCAAAAAACATTCTTTAATTGCAAGCTTTCGGGGACAAACACTAAACATTTCTTTAATTGCAAGCTTTTTGTGCCCGAAAGCTTGTAATTAAAGGACATTTTTTTTTTTTTTTTGCAAAAATCTTGTTGGTCTAATAAAAGATATCATCTCTACTCTGAGTCCTGACTGCTTTTTCCTTGAGATCGATACAGCTGCAACCTGGATACCTGACACGTGTTGGCTAGCACGCATTTTGGGTCCATCATCTTCCTAATGTAGAAAGCCGTTGGAGCAATCTGGTGGACTGTAGAAATTGGGATTCGGTTTCTGGTCTCTCTAAACGACCTTGGTCACTTTTCCTCTCTGTACTTCCATCCCCAGTGGGGATAAGCATCCCTGAATTGTAAAAACCTTTGTCAGCCTTGCCTGCTTAAATGGTCAGCAATGTGGAGCAGCGACTGTCTCAGTTTGAGCCTGCATAACGCCCACAATGCTGGGGCCTTGTCCCCAAACAAAGATGAGCAAAAGGCAGCCAGCCCTGGAGGGCTGGGCTGCGGGCAAGTGCAACAGCTGCATGGGCTTGTTGGGCAAGCAGAAGTGGGTTATGAGGTCCTAATTCCCTTCCCCCTCCTCTCCCACTGCCAGGCCCATCTCCCTGAAGGGAGCGGAGAGCCACTGACAGTAAGAGGAAGTCTCTGCCTGAAGCCTATAATTATCCTGTCTGCCTTCCCCGAAAAGGCCAGTTGGGGAGAGAGCCTGTTTGCGTTTCGTGCACCAGCCCCGCTTTCGGCTGCCTCCCCAATTACTGCTAATGGACTTTTTATGATGATAAGACGACTAGGTTGGGGAGAAGTTACTGATGGGGAAATGGAATATAATTCACTCCCTGTTTGTTTGTTCCATCAGAAAAACCCTCATTTTAATTCTGCTTGCGAGGCGCCGAGAAGCAGCCCCGAAAGGAACGGAGAATCTGTCAGTAAAGCCCTGGGCTCCGCGGCAATGGGAGTCTCAGCAGGAGTCCTCCGAGGGGTATTTTCGGTCTCATTCGGTGTCTCCATAGAGACACCCCCTCCAACCTGCTCCCGCCTTGCTCCAGCCTGCGGTTCCCCCTTCCTATGCAGAGACGTGTGAATTATGGAAGTATCTCTCTGTCTTTCCCCCCTCGCAGGAGCTCCCCCGTACTGTAACACTGGTGCTTTGAAACACTCTTCCTTTCCAAACATCAGATTCTTGCTCCCCACTCTCCATCTGTCTGAAATCTGCTGTGCTCTCCTGTGTCAGCGGGCTCCTTAGCTTTCCTTTTGTCTGATCTTTACTTCTCTGCCTTTTCCCTTGCTAGGTCTATGCCCTTTACTCCCCCACACCTTGCTTCCAGCCCTGGCCGTTCCCCCTGTTGATCGCTGCTCTTCGCTAGCCCCCTCCCTCTTTCCACCCACTTTCCCCTCGAGGCTCCCCCTGCTCCCTGTCATCATCCAGATTCCTCCTTCCCACTATAACTCTTCTCCCCGCCCCCCCATCCTTTCTTCAATTGCTTTCCCAGACTTTGGAGGAGTCTCTTCCCATTCTCCCTCAAGCCCTGGTCACATGTACACAGCACGCATGCAAGCTAAAGCAGTGCATGTATATCAAATGCATTTCCTACAACAGCAGGTATGCAATTTTTAGTTGGTACCTGGCTCACAAACTATAGGAGGCATGTTGAAAAGGGGAGATCAAAGCTACCGCAGAGATGCAGTTATGGGAGGGCTGGGAGGTACCTTGTGATCCTTCTCTAATCATAAAACTGTCGGCAGCTGTGAAAGCGGAGATGGAGTTTCACTAAATCAGCAGAAAGTTTCAGCCCAAGGAAAAGGGGAAAGGGACAAACTTTAACCCTCTGCTCCCCTCTGTGTGCTCTGTCTGGGTGAAGCTGGTGAAAGACTCATCTGGTCAAGAGTAATGCCCTTTTTAAGAGTTGCAGAGCCTGTCTGTGGATGGCGGAGGATGCTAGGGCTTCCCGCTGTCTTTTTTTAATATCATTTCACCTTGTTGTATGTCCCTGCATTCCTTTCTTGACTGATTCTAGCCGGTTGTTATTTCTTCTTTCAATCTCAGTAATGCTTAGAGGCCACAAATAAAGACAAGGCCCCAAGGCCCCAGCGTTGTGGGCGTTATGCAGGCTCGGATTGAGAGAATCACTGCTCCATGTTACTGGCCATTTAAGCAGGCAAGACTGACAAAGGTTTTTAAAATTTAAGGATGCTTATCCCCATTTTACAGGCTGGGGATGGAAGTACGGAGAGGAAAAGTGACCAAGGTTGTTTAGAGAAACCAGAAACTGAACCCAATTTTTAGAGTCCCCCATCCAGGGTATTCTCCACCAGATCGCTCTGACAGCTGTCTACATTAGGAAGATGAAGGGCCTAAAATGCATGCTAGCCAATATGTGTCAGGTATCCAGGTTGCAGCTGTATTGGTCTCAAGGAAAAGGCAGTCAGGACTCATAGCAGAGATCCTTTATTAGACCAACAAGATTTTTGCACAAAAAAACCCCTTTTAATTGCAAGCTTTCAGGCACAAAAAGCTTGCAATTAAAGAAATGTCTAGTGTTTGTGGCCAGAAGCTTGCAATTAAAGATTTTTTTTTTGCAAAAATCTTGTTGGTCTAATAAAGGATCTCTACTATGAGAGATCATCTCTACTACGAGTCCTGACTGCTAGCCAACACTTACTTTACCACCTTTTCCTGCCATGGATGTATGGCATGCCCTTGACGCTCCGGAGTAGGGAGATGTATACCCAAGGAGGAAGACGAGTGTCCTCTTTGACAAGAGCAGGCTAGAAGTTCACTAGTGCTCCCTAACCTAACCTCAACCCCCTTCCCCAGCAGAGACCTAACCTCTGCATAATAACATCTGCAGCGAAGCCCAAGGGCTAAGCATCTTCGTGGCCGTACGTTTGGTGGCACAGCTGATCCACTGCGGGTTGCCAGAGTTAGGGGCTTGAGGACCGCTCCAAGGCTGGGATGACGCTTTTAATCAGGTAGGCAGCTCCTCACTCTGCGGCCAGCTCGTCTGTCCTCAGCTGTCCTCCTCTTCCGCGGCCGGCGCAGGCACTGCCTCGACTCCTCCCGGCACCCACAATAACGAGAGCGCTTTCGCCAGTGCGGGGAGGAGTGGAAATCTGGTATCCTCGTGTGCAGGCTCTTTGGGTCAGCGTGATTGGAGTGTGGGCTGCCACAATGCTGACTGCAGAGACCGGGGGCACGGCAAAGTGGAAGCAAAACCTTTTTAAATATACGTTTTGTAACTGGTGTTCTTTTGTCTCCATTGATTTTATTTTATTTTTATTTATTTTTTTTTGCTGCTGTGGGCGAGGGGGCCCTTTCAGCCAGCCTCACGCTGCTTTCTGTGCCGGGGCTAGATGAAAGGCTAAATTGTTTTGTCTTGATTTGTTGTCCATTGTCGAGGTGCTTTCCTGGAGGCGGCCGGGGGAGCGGGGAGGGAGCTGGTGCTCGACACAGAGATGAATTTTTCCAGCCTACGATCGGCCGGAGCTGCCTGCCGCAGAGCTCGGGCAGAGGTAAGAAAACCGTGGGGCCTAGGAAGAGCGCCAAGGTGGAGATGGCTGCGTTCAGAAGCACCTCGGTAGGGCTTGCTGGCTCGGAGACTGGCTGCTCCCCCGCCTTTGGGCTAATGACGTGCTCTTGTATTTAGCAGCACATCCAGCCTTGCTGCTGGCCTCTCTGCCCATGCTCCTCTAATAAATGCCCCGCTTTGGCTTTCCGACCGTACCCTCCATGAAGCCATGGGTTGGCACGGCCTCTGTTGCGTGGGCTCGGTGCACCCTTTGCATCCAGGGGCCAGAGAGGTGGGGCAGAAGGTGACCGGGGGAGATGACCAGCAGAGAAGCGGGTGGCACGGGGGCCGCAAAGCCTGGAAGTCTTGAGGCTTTGGAGCATCTGGGTGTCTTTTATGGAGCAATTCGGTGTCGTCAGGGGCATAAATGACTCTGGAGGGAGCCGCGGCGGTGCAAAGCTGGCACCCAGATGGGGTTCATGTCCTCTCTTTAGCAGCATTGCAAAGATCCCCCCCTGCCCTTGAACCTGAGAAGAAGGGAAATAAGTCAAGCCTATGTAAAGACAAGAGACAGGCCAGTTACTATAGCAACGGAGCAGTCCAGACCTTCCTTCGCTTCAGTTTTCCTGCCGGCTCCTGCCTTTTCTCTGGGCTCTGCCCTGGAGACGGGTCCCAGCTAGCGCCCGCGGGGGCACGGCGCGGGCACCGCTCCCCCAGGGTCGGCGGGGGAGAGCACCAGGTCTCGTGCCCCAGACGGGGACCCTCCTTGCCGGCTTTGCCTTATAGCCACGTGTCACCGAGCTGCTGCCTCGCCAGGGTGACGATAGCATCTTTGTCCTTTTGAGGAAGGGGGGAAGCGATTTCCAGGCTTCGGCCCCCTGCCCCCAGATTGCCCACTCAGGCTTTCCAGGGTGTGCTGGACGGGTGTCCGGCGGGTTTGGGGTTGCAAGTGCAGAGTCCCTTTCTGTAGGGCTCGACGCTGGCGTGGGAAGTAGTCGCTAGCACGGCGCGGGTTGCAAGGAGGAAGAGAGCAACTGTCTTCTATCCGCTCCTACCCTCGGACGCACGCGTCTCCTAAACCGGGGCCGGCCGGGTCCACAGGAGCGGTTTGAAGAACTGATCTCGGAAGTTGGCACAACTGGCTTTGAGAATCAGTCTCGTCTCAAGGACGTGCGCGCTCCCCTCCGCCAGCTGCCTCTAGTGCCTGGGTTTGTGATAACCCTGGGCTGGCTTTCCTGGTCGGTGGAAGTGAGTATTTGGGCTGAGAGCAGCCGAGTGTGGCGGGACGCCCTTTCTCGGCTCCTGTTTGGATGGAGTCGTGCCGTTGCAGAGGGCTAGGTGACTCGAAGCTTTTCAGCTCTAGGTCTCTGGTTCAGATCCAGCCCAGGTTGACAGTGAAACTAGAGGCTGCTACTTGCTGACAGCTGCTTGGTGACCCTTACGAACCAACCTGGTGGTTTCCATCCATTTCCACCCAAGCTCCTTATTGCAGCCAGCGTTTTACTCTGCTGCCTCAGCCGGTTGCTGGCAGCCAGGTTTCCATCTCGACCAGCAAGGCTCGTTCCTCCAGCTCATGGCTGGACCCCGTTGGTTGGACTATCTGTCAAAAGCAGGACCTGCACCTGTTCTGAGAACAAACGGAAGATCTGGCTGTCCAGGACTAAAACGTGCACCTTGGCCTCTTTGCCCTGCACGGTTTCCGTACAGAGCCTGCAATGCGAAGGCCTGCCTTGTCTGTCTGGGATCCAGGTTTGCAAAGGGAAGGGAAGGCAAAGGACCGACAGCGTGAGTGAGGCGGCGGGAGCGGCAGTCCCTCGGAGCCGAGGATGACGTCCCTCAGGCTTGATGGGTCCTCGGGTGACTGAGGAGCCAAACTCTGGATACACACATTTTTCGGCAATGGGGACATGTGGTCGCGCAGGGGAGTGGGATTCGCAGTCCCGAGTTGGTCTCCTTCTCCTTCCTCTGCCACCGCCGTTCTGCCTCAGTATCGAGTCGTTGGGCCGTGAAGCGGTGCGTGCCTTGGTGGACCAGGTGGTGCCACACTGAACGGTCAGCAGCTTGCTCCTCCCAGCCCTTGGCGTTGATGCCTCCGTGCTTGACACGCTTTGCATGTGTCTTTGTACTGTTTCCTTTGGGTGCCCTTTGAGCGTTGGCCAACTGAGAGCTGGGAAGAGAAAATCTGGCGAGGGAGGCTGTTCTCGGACATCCAGACGCAGCAGCCCATCGGAGTTGATTTCTCAAGAGCAAGGCTTCGATGCTGGTGGACGCAGCTTCATGGAGGACGCTCGCACAGGTCGTATTTGGTCCCCAGGATTTGACGCAAGCGCTGCTGGCGGAAGCTCTCAAGGGTCCTAATGTGGCGTCGGTAGACGGTCCAGGTTTCACTGCAGTAGAGGAGGGTGGTCAGCACAACAGTCTTGGAAACCAGGACCGTCATCAACTTCTGAAGGTCTCAATTTTCAAAGGCACATTGTCGCAGGTTGCAGAAGGCGGCGCTGGCGCAGCTGACCCGGTGCTGGATCCAGGCGTGATACCTGGAGCTTGCAGCCAAGCGTCCTTCCATCGTCTGTCGGTTTTGGATGTCAGCCCTGCCTGCTCTTGCCTCCCCTTCTCTTTCTCCCATTAAGCTACTTCATGGGTTCTCCATCTCGCTAGCATTTTGGCCTCTAATGTTGCAAACATAGACTAGCCTGCCTGCCTGTCTCTTCTCATCCATCAGCTACTGCCTGGCATGGCACGAACTCCCAGTAGACCCTCAGATGTACAAATATCCCCCTCACACCCTCCCCCTTAGCTTCGGTATATCATTAGTGGGTAGATGACTTATTCTTGTAAGGGTTTTGCAGAAAGACCAACAAAGAGCTCTTCCACCACGGCACTATGTGAAAGAACTGCAGAAGGAGAGTTAAGACGGTGTAAATGTGAGTTATATCCCTTCCTACCAGCAGCCTGTAGACGGACTGCTGGCTGCCGCGTGGACTGGAGCAGGTGAAGCCAGAAGGAAATTATTAATACGTGCGTGATGGAGGAATTAGTTCACGCGTTGTGTGGTGATGGCCATGCAAACCCCCTGCATCCTGTAGCAAAAGCCGGTTGTATTTTGTGGGGAGGGGGTGGAGATGGGGGTCAGAGGGACAAGAGGAGGAATACGCCTCATCTTCACGTCTGAACACAATTAGGGAGCAGGGCAGGAACTTTTTGAAGCTCTCTGTGGATGCATCTTTTGGGATCGTCTCTGGGGAAGCTTGTTGGAGCGGAGGGCTCTGCTGAAGTCGATGGGTTTCCATTAATCAGAATGGGGGAAAAAAATCGCAGGTGCACAGCAGGCCTGCCTCCACCGTTTCATCTCTCGGGATACAAACTCCGCAGGCAACCCCTCGCGGCAGGAAGATGCTTTAAGCTTGAGGTTTCCCCTCTCCCATTTGATTCAGTCTCCCTTGGAAAGAGCCAGGTTTTATTAATTAGCAAACAGGATGGAGAAATCCCTTGTGCCCTGCTCCCGAGGGCTTCAGGGTCGGGCTAGGATTCATTCTGGCTTTCCAGGACCAGTTCACTTTGGGGATAGCGCTCATGTTTCTACCCTCTCTTCTCACAGGAGAGGATGGATGACATGGTATAAAATTTCCCTGAATGTAAGAACAATGTCTGGAAAATATGTCTCTGAATGCTTTCTTTCTGCTTTGGGGGTTTTTAAATCAAAACTCTGCAATTGTGGTGCACCGGAAGAAATGTGGACACGCATTGCCTGATTGCACCAGAACTGGCGTGCCATCATGTAGCAGCTTTTTGCTCTCGAAGGGTCCTAGAACGTTTTTCAGAGTAAAACAGGGTTCCTAGCCAAGGCCCTGCATGCTTTGCTGTGAGTCGGATAGAAATCCTGTGGCTAAGCTCCCGGGTCCTGGGACGCTTCTCTGCAACGTGTGGGGATTGTGCAATAGCTTCATTTCAGCGAAGTATCTCCGCATCATCTCTGGTAGTGCCACCCGTCCCTCTTAGCAAATGTGGGTGAGTGTTTTCACATGGTTGGCAGCATTTGGGTTGGTGGCACTGCAGTCACTAGTTGCAGGGGGGCATCCAAAGGGGAGCTTACCATTAATTCTTGCAAAGGATTTGATTCTTAGCCCAGTGTGTCATTTCAGAGCCTTTAAGACGCCCTTGATCTCTCTGCTTGCTCTGATGCAGTCCAGCCTAGACCTGTGCAGATTTTTAAATCGGGAGAGGGCAAAAGGAGAAGGGAGTCCCCAGCGCATTTAGTTTTTAGCCTGGAGCAAGTGTTTACAGGCAGATGACAAATTCCCAAATGCAGGACTTTCCGGTGGGACCTGCTGCCAACCTTTAGCTGTAACATTGCAGAGGCGACTCTCTGACCTCTAAATATAGATTAGATATTTATAAATCCAGGGCTTGCACACCCAGTGTTCAGCGAGGACATAAACAGCTCCAGCAAATTGTATTTACCTCCAGCATGGAAACAAATGCTCAATGGCATCACGCAAGCGCGCTTTTATTGATATGCTTCTTGTCCCAAGCGGGGGGAGGAGGAAGGGGCGCTTCCTGTCTGCATTCATCCCTGTGAAGCACTGAGGCCTTTTCCCACTTGCCCTCTCCTGCAGCATTGTCTTGTCAACTGTCTGCATCTTGCTTTATAGAGTCTGAATATGTACATATAAATATACACATTTCACAGTCATGTGGTCTCCTTTCCCAAGAATAACAGACGGCAACTTTATGATCTGAGTGATTTTATTTGCACACAGCTGTGGCCTTGTGATTTAAATATTTCAATAAATTTTAAACTAACTAGGCTGACGGAAACTGTGCAGGGAAAGCAGGTTGGAACAGGAGCAGGGAGGGAGGGCTTTCCCTTGGGGTGAATGTAGGTGGAGGCTCCTCGTTTTGCTTGCCTCCCACTAGCCCCAGCTCTCTTCCACCCGCCTCATTTCTCGAAGGATGCTCCTGAAGGTTGCGAGGACGGGAGAGGAGTCGGGGCTTGGGAGGGCAACTGCAGCTCACTGGGACACTGGGGCCCCGATCCAGATCCTGGTCGGATAAAACGCATCCCGAGGCTGCAAGTGTTTTGTTCGGGTGTTGCTGCACCTCTGAGGAGCTGGATCTGCGAGGAGGTTGAGGGGCTTTTGGATCCTTCCCTGAGCTGCACAGCTCCCCCGATCTGCAACTTAAGAGCCTGCAGAGTCCCCCGGGGGAGCAGGCGGCGAACCTGTCCGCGCGCTCCGTTTTGACATCTTGATCGTCTGGAAGTGATGAATTGGGGCTGCCGCTCGGCGTGCTGTCAGCTCGCTTTTCCGGAGGGGGCCGCGCACGCGTGCGTGTGCAGGGCTGCGGGCAGGCCTGTACAGACGCGCAGGTGTCTGCAAGGGGGTTGCAGCACGTGCCCAGAGCCTCCCATCTTCCCTGCCCAGGAGCTCCCCTGGTCTCCCTCTCGTGCCCGTTTCAGGGGTTTGCACGCTTTCACGCCCTACCTGTCGCCAGGGGCTCTGTGTGCTCCTCCACACAATGGGTTCAGCCTTCCTCTGTTGCTCTTCCTTGCCTCCCTAATTTCCCTTTATTTGTGTATCCACTTGCACCATGTCCTTTGTACACCCCAAAACCTTGAGGGTCTGTTGTTCCCTTTTCCCTTAATGACAGGGACCTGTGTTTTCTCCAAGCTAGGTGCTTTGTGCGAGGCCCAGTGGCTCCTTTTCTTCCACCTCTGCCCCCACCCCCCAGTTGCATGGTCCGTTTGGTGTCCATTGCTCGCATCTCCAATTTCCTCTGGCAGGGTTCTGCATACCCACCTTTCCTCCAGAGATACACAGGGCATTTTCCCCCAGTTAAGTATGAGGCCTCACTTTGCACAGCCGGGTGTTTGCAGGGCTTTCAAATTCAATGTGAAAGTCAGCAAAAAGAGAGCAAGGTCACCTGGAAACCTAGAAACAAGTTTCCCTTTGGAAACAGAGGTGCTGGGCAGAGCCACAGGAAGGTTTCCCATGGGAAACTAGTGCTTAGCAAGGGGTGATATATAACTAGATGCATCCTGTAGCCCTAGCCTGCTCTACTGCTGGGATCAGGGGACTGGGAGCTGAGATCTTGGGTCCAACTTGCAGCCTTGCCAGCCGCTTTCAGCCATGATCTTGTTGGATTTGTGCGTGTGAGCTGTTGTATCTGTATCAAGTCCCTTGAAGTGACAGGACATGCTTCTGCCCCGCTCAAATCCAGTTGCAGCTTCGGGGCCTTATCTGTGTGCAACATGTTCCTTGTATCTGAAGTAATGCCCTGCCCTGCCCTGTCATGAGGCTTCATTTGGTTTGGGGGTTCAGTATGAATTCTGACTGATCTTTATTAGGGTTTGTCTTCCCCTTTTGTTAAAGGTCCCCCCGTGTTCATTAAAAAGCCAGTGGACCAAATTGGTGTATCGGGAGGTGTGGCTTCTTTCGTGTGCCAAGCCACCGGAGACCCCAAGCCTCGGGTCACCTGGAACAAGAAGGGGAAGAAAGTGAACTCGCAGAGGTTTGAGGTAAGTGGGGCCGGGGCTTCGTGCACGCGGCCTCAGTGCGGCAGATGTGAAGCACTCCGTTTCGTGGGCACCCCACGACCTGCCCGTGACAGGGGGTGCAGGGAGCACTTGGGTTAGGTGCACGTGGAAATGGGTGGTGAGTTCTCAGCCTCGGTTAATGGCCGAGAGACTTGGACTGTGATCTTTGAAAAGCAAGAGGTAGTTGTTTGCATCCCTTCCAGTGCAAGGGTCAAAGCCACCCCTTCATTTTCCCCAAGAAGCATAGGCCAGGAAGTGGTTCTTGGGGGCCAGAAACAGAGAGCCTGGGAGAAGTCCCTTGTGGGAGCTGCACTGAAGTTTGCCCTCTCATCCGGCGTTTCTCCAGCTCCCTAAATACCCACCCAGCACACACACGCGTACCTGATTTCGTACTGCAGCATCTGCAGATGAGGATCCCTGCCCCTCCTAGGCAGACCGCTGGGTTTATGTCTTCTAAATAAGCTGGGGAAGGGGAGGCAGGGTAAGTGGAAGCTCAAATCTTGCTCCCTCGCCTGGGTTGCAACCCCAAGGGGACCCTGCCCTGCTAGCCAGCTGGAGGTGGCGAGAGACTTCCTGAAGTCCGCTCCTTGGGCAGATGGTGCAGCGAGAGGCTTTAATTTTTAATGCAGTTTTTGCATTGCCTGTCATCTGCCTCCCTACTTGCCTGGAGCAGCCAGGCCTGTTGGGGCCCTTCAGATGCACCTCGCAGTTTTGACCGGCGAAGGCTCGGTGGGGGGGAATCCCTCCCTCCCTCCCTCCCTCTCTAGGATCATGAGGCCTGATGTGGAGTCCACTGGGTTTTGGGGAGAGGAAGGAATAAACAAGGGCAACTGCCCTCTGGTCCCCACTGACAGGCCTGACCCAGTGCCTGTGCCCCGGGAGTGCTCAGCCTCTCCCCGCTTTGTCTTTCAGACGATTGAATTTGATGAAAGCGCCGGCGCCGTCCTACGGATCCAGCCCCTCCGGACGCCCAGGGATGAGAATATTTACGAGTGCGTTGCCCAGAACCCGCATGGGGAAGTCACCGTCCAGGCCAGGCTCACTGTCCTCCGAGGTAAGAGCAAGCCCCGTCTGTACACGAGCCCAAGCTTCGCGGGTGGAACCGGTGGATGAGCAGCCTCATTGAATTGGTTTGAAATAATGGCTGTCAGCAGAACATGAGATGAATTGCCTACTTTGCTGTCATTATTTTCCTGTCTTCTGGGTGTTTTCTGACTGCTGGGCAGTGCAGAAGAGCAGGAGGTTCTTCATTCAGACAGGAAGGTTTGTAGATGAAGCTGGCCAGGAGTGGTGAATACCCTGGCTGAGTAAGAGCTCCCAGCTGGGAGTGGTATGGACATGATAGCTGGATTGGGGATTGCAAGCAGGGTGTTAACGGAAATGATGCTAGGGTCCTGGGCTGGGGGTTTGGCACTTGCAAGAGGAGCCTTAGTTGTGCAAGCATTGCTGCTAGAGCCTTTTGATCCAGCAGCTAGTGTGGGAGTTTCCAGGCAGGGCATGGTATAGGTGCTCCCAGCTGGCAGGGCCGGGGTAGCAGCACCTCCTCCATCCGTCTTTTCTTCCGCAGTTCCTGGGTTCTCCTAAGTAGCTTTTTGAGGTCCTTTGCTGAACGGACAGTCAGCAAGTGCCTAATGGTGTAGCTGAGTTTATATGCAGGTCTCAGACTTACTGGAATGAATGAAGGCCTAACACAGGTCACGTAGCAAAGCTCTGTACCTCTGCATCTGGGGGAGGGAAAACCCCGTGCCATCCAGCTGGTAGCCTTGATGCTGTCAAGATGCCAGCTGTCTTGAGAACGCGCAGATCTGCAGCCCGTCCATGCCCAGCCCCGTACAGGTGTTCCTGTTCCTGTCTCCTTGTTGCTCGCGTGCTTTGTATTGTGTGACACTTAATTGCCTGTCAGTGGCACATGACAAGATGTTGGTCTCTGCAATTGGCACATCTAAAAGCCAGGCTCTCGCTTTTTCTGCACCCATGAGGAAACGCATGACTGCCCTGACGTGGCCGGAGGTGTCTGGAGCTTTTCGGTCTGCACATGCTGCCATTTAGTTTTCAAGAGCTGTGACAAGTGCTGTGGAAAGGGCCTTTGTGCTGGCTCCTAAGAAGGAAATCCCCATTGCTTCAGTTTTGCTGGGAATGATGGAGAGAGTCTTCCTTCTCCTGTGCCAAGCCTAGCAACCCCTCTGGCTTCGCTCAGTGACCAGATCCTTCTCTCCTGACAAGGAGCCGCAGTATTTGGATGATGACAAGCTGCTGACACCTGTCCATGGGGACGAGGGCTCCTTTTACACACCCTGTTACAGCTCTTCTTCAGGGATTGGCATCACACGGGTGTCAGCTAGAGGCAGAGAACAGGAGCCTGTCCGACTCCCTGCACGCGTTACTAAGTGAACGGGGCGCTGTGGCCGTATGCTCTACTCCATCCTGCTTGTGGCATGCTGCCGGGACAGCTGCAGCTCCTCGCACCCGACAGGACCCAGCCGGCTGGTGGGTGCAAGGGCAGCTGAAATGCCCACATCATGAAACCTAAGTGGAGGGAGAGACAGAGAGGTGAGGAGCTGGAGGCCTGGGAGGCAGACAGGGCTGCAGGTTGCAGAAGAGCAGCCAGGAGGTAGGTTTTATAGATTTCTTCCCTACTCCCCTCCCCTCCTCAGCTGAAGTTATTCTTCTCCTGACCTTTCCGGGGTTTTCAGGCAGCGGAGATTGACTTCTCTTTACCCTGCACTGGACTCATTTGTAAGTGCTGGGAGAGTTAAAAGGACAAAGCATGAATCCATTAACCTCTACAATCACAAAGAGAATCTGAAAGATAGCATGCTGGCATCTGTGTCTCCTTTCCTCCTCTCTGCTCTCTCCTTTCCTCCTCCCCTTTCCTTTCACCCCTCTCCTTTTTGTCTCTCTCCATCCGTTTCCCCTCTCTTCCCCCTACCTGTCTTTCTCTTTACCTTCCTGTCTCTCATCCTTGGAATGTACCTTTGGTCACCTAATGCTCATCATAAGATTGCTGTGCAGGTAGATGATGAGCAGGAGCTGTCATGTGCAGAGCTGATACCTGAGCACACCGTGGAGTGAAGAAACCGTGGCCCAGCTGTTAGAAGCTTTGTGCTAATAAATCCATGGCATACCAGCTCTGCCCTGCGCATGAGCGTGCATGTTTAACCTATGTGCATGTACAAGCATTTACAGGGTCATATTAGTGCACAGGAGGAGAAGGAGGACACCCTTGTTGCTGCATCCTGATGCTTTATTATGGCTGGAGAACTCTGTGAAATCCCCATGGCTCATGTCTAGGAATAGACCGCTCCAGTTCAGACCCCTGCTGCTCCGGGAGGCTTGGAGATTGCGCCCAAAAGATAGGTCACGTAACCAGAAGCCTTGGGCGTGGAAAACTTCAGCAACTTCTGAGGAATGGACCCCTGGTGTGGACATCACCCGACTTCCACGAACCCTCTTACTCCAGCTGTGTTGACTTATTGGTCTCTTCTGGTCCCCTTCCCAAGGACCTGATGCCTGATGGAGCTCTACAGAGTAACTGCTGCTCCACAGCTTGCTTGTGCCTTAGCGTTTGCCAAGCTGATCAGGCACAGCGCGAAGAAAACCCAGCGGCTGGGCTGTGGAAGTGCCTTTCAGCTCTCGTCGACTCCAGCTGTTGGAGTTGTTCATGGCACATGGCAGCGTGTGCAGAGGGGCAGCTGCCCGGCCCAGGCGCCCTGTCTCCTGTCTGTAGCGTTCTTCAAAGCTCCTCGGTCGCAGGCATGATTTTCTGTTTTGGTTTTGGTTTGATTCCCCCCCACCCTTAAGAAGAATATATTTCCCACCCCTCTTTTCAGAAAGAGAGATTCATGGCTGCTGGCCATGCATATGCAGCAAAGAGCACCCGGTCTCGCTTTGCTCCATCTTCAGCATCACCCTGAACTCGGAAAATGCTCTGCACCTGGTGCAGCTGTTTGCCGATATCCTTCACCACCAGGAGGCAGCAGGCTTGATGATGGTGCCCAGGAGTTGGGGACGGCATGAGAGCTCAGAGGAGGGGAGAGAGGGAGAATATGGCGTTGGGAGGAGCAGGCAGGGTTACAGGAAGGATGTGCAGGGAGGAGGAGTGATGGGGCTGGGGACCTGGAGAGAACATTTCTGTTCACCTGGTCCAGAGAGAGGGGGAGAGAGTGTGATTAACAGGGAAGGAGGAAGACACGCGGGGATGTTAGTTCTCTGCGGAAAGATGCTGCAAGCCGAAGGATGCGTGCGCACGTGGATGGAGAGATTAGCAGGCCAGTAGGGGCTGTTGTGATCCTTAATTTGACCCTCTGCATCACGCTGGCCATAGGACTTCCCGGCTCTGTTTCTTCTAGAGCTTCTTAGAGGAGAATACGAAGTTGCTGGCACTGCAGGCCAGAGAAGCAGGATCAAGGGGAAACCCATTCTCCGTCCAGTGGCCGTGCCCTCCTGCGGACACGCGCAGAGCCGATGTGTAAAGTTTGCAGGAGGCTTCTGAAAGTCAGGACTTGATTATCCTCTTCGTAGCCATTCGTTCCAGCGCCTGCTCTGGCTGCCTCCAAAAGGATTTTCTTTCTGCTACTACAAGATGGAGGCGAATTGGCTTAGTCATCCCGACTAGATTCCTGTGAACCATAGGATTAAATCCCAGCAGGGTTGACTTAGCTCTTCACTCTGCAGAGGTCGATATGTTGAATTCCATGCAGTTTTCCCTTTTTGTGTGGTTAATAGATGCAGGCTGGGGGGGGGGAAAAAAGCTTCCATTAGCTCTGCATGGATCCAGTAATAGCAGAAATTCAGTTCAGTAAATGTCCTGGGACAAAAATTTCCCTGCCTCCCCCTGCTTGCACAGCACGCTAGATACCAGCTGCAACCCTCCCTTCCCAAAGAGGGCTGTCCTTTGAGACGGCTATTTAAAGATGAACTCTCTTCTAATTATTAAAGATGCCTGATACGACTTGCTATAAGAAATGTTACAAAACTGTTCTCCCTTCTTCCATCCCTGGTTTTCTTCAGGGGTTCATCAATTTTTCCAAACCAAGTGCTGCAAAGAAACATGAAACCTCTCCCATTTCTGGTTCCATAACTAAACCTCGAGTCAGAAGATGCAGCGTGTGAGGAAAGAGCACCCAGCTACGGCCCCTGGCATCATTTTCGTGCTAAAATGACAGCATACAGAAAACACGTGGACGTGGTTGGAAAGAGCGTGCGTCTGTTGTTTTTGGGAGGTATTGTCAGAGCCCGTGCGAAGGAGGACCTGGGTTCTGGTCCTGGCGCTGTCCAAGGCTTACGTGATCTTGGGCATGCCGATTCATCACATCGTTCCTCAGCTGTGAAATGGGGATACTACTGACCGCATCGGGTACCGCGAGGCTTAGCTTAGTCTCACTCGTCGAGTGCTGAGAGATCCTGGGCTGGGCATCTCTAGAGACGGGCAGAGCATTACACTCCCCTTTGGCATTTCCTGGCTCTGCGGAGCTGGATCGCATACTCTTCATGTTGCTTCCACAGAGCTTTTGCATTCAGTGCCTAGCACACATGCGTGCGCACACACTCCTCTCCGGCCCCTTTAAATTATTAAGCAACTGCCGGCTCTAGGGAAGGGAGCGGCAGCGTTGCCAGCTTTATCTCTCTTCATCATCTTCATTTCCAGCACAGTTAATTATCCAAACACAGCGCTGCCACCTTCCAGAGCGACAAGGAGACGGCGGCTGTGATCACTTCTGCCTGCTAGTCAGCGACCTCTACTGTATTTGTATGACTGTACGCACGCGAGCGCATGCGCCGGAGCCACTTCCATGCATTTCCCCGGCACAGAGCACGTCCTCTGGCAGGATTTATTATAAATGAATGCCGGAGCACCCTCTCCTCCCACCAGATCTTTCTCACGCTACCTTGTTCATTGGCCTTGAGGTAATTCGCCAGGTTTTCCCCAGGGAAGGCCCTTAGACCAGCAGATCCACGAGCAGGTACGAACACGGCACTCAGCAGCGTCTGCTAATATGGCAAGCGTAACACCTGAAAGCACTTTCCCTACAAAGCCAGCATGATTCAGCTGCAAACATCTGCCCAGATGTGTCCTCCAGGCTGCTTGCTTTTGTTCTCAGAGATGCTTGGCCCACTTATAGAAACAGAGCTCGTAATCCAAACTATTCTTCCTTACCAGGTGTGGCAAGCCATTTGGGGCGGGTGGGGGGGATGGCACATCTAGTGGGGGTGTGAATTGATACCGTAATTGCGTTATTACAGAGAATCCAATTGTTCGGGGACGGAGACAGTTTCACTTTCCTGGCAGGAAGGAAATCTGAGCACTTGAATCAGTGCAATATGCGTCGTTCAGAGATGCTTCCTCTGCCGATCTGATCCTCAAATCTGATCACGCCCCTAGCCGCAGTTGTTTTAATTAAACTCAGAGGAATTCTGCACAATGTGCTGCAAGATTAACATTTTTGTTTAATTAGAAACACTCGGTAATAATAGTTGTACCAGGCCTCCCCCAACACACACGCACACTCAAACGCACACTCGCACCCTGCCAGTCAAGAGGGTTGTTCTCTCCGAGGATTAATTGGTTTGTGAAATTAACGGGCTCGGGTTCGAGCCAGGTGGAGCAGCATCACCAGGGAGTGGGATGCAAGCGGTAATCAATAATGATGTCATCTTCAGCCAATCAAGCACCAGCGGCTTGTCTGTTTAACAATATACCACTGCCTGTTTAAAAAAAAAAGAGAGAGAGAGAGAAGGGAAGGGAAGACATTAAAAGCCTGACTCAAGCAGGCAAAGGAAAAGCAATTCCCAGTGCATCTGTGTCCTGAGCTCACTCTTATGTAGGGCCTGGATATTTCAACACGTGTGATCTGCAAGAAGGCATGCTGCTTGGGGACCGCAGCAATACCCAGCCGGAGCTAAGGACGCAGCTTCCTGGCTTTCTGTGGTTTAGCTCAGTCCCTTATTATTAAATATATGTATGTATTCCTGTTCAAAAGGGGGAATTAAGATCTTTCCTTTGCTTTCGCTGGGCTCGCTGGTTGGGGGGACCCATGCCATCCTTCGTGACCGTCATTCTCACGGGGGTCCAGGGTGTTCATCAGCATGCAGGGTGGAGCCTCCTTTTTGTGGCATGATCTGATCGCTGTTGTTGTTGTTACTACTATCATCATCATCATGACTATGATAGACTCCTAAACCCTCCAATTGAGGTTCCTGCGTGCTAGGTGCTGTACAAAGTGCACTGAGCAACACAATCCCTGTTCACATATGAGGTGGGAAGGGAATACGGTGCAGTGATTACAAAGCTCCTTTTTCCCCGAGTGCCTGAAAACACTTAAAAATCTCAGCCCAGCCTTGCGAGGTATCAAAGAAGGATTTCGCAGTTTTCCTATTTTAAAGAGAGGGAAACAGAGGTCTGGAGAAGGACTTTCCCAAGGTCAGAGCACAAGCTCAGTGGCAGAGCTGCAAACAAAGTTTTCGTGCAGGCCTCTGCTCTGATCCCTAACTAAACTCTGCAAGAAGTTTAAACTGTAAGATAAGGTCTATTTTTTTTTTCTGCCCTGCAGGTGGGTTCGGGGTTGTAAGTACAAGATGTTGTATTAAGCCAGGCCAGGCTATCGCTGCAGCTCCCTCCCTGAGCCACCTGCCCTATACCCAGCCTGTGCTCCCTCCAGCATAAGTATTTTGGCTATGGATGTGGTATTTTTAATCAGAATAGTTACTCCAGTGGAGCCCCTACCCAGGATGTGTCATTAATGGTGCCTAATAACCCGGGATACAGGTTTTCTCCGATTTAAAACAAAAAAAAAAAATCCCCAATTTTCAGATTAAAAAAAGTAACCCCAAATGCACATTTTCTCTTGATTAAAATGAAATGCCATTTTATTTTTATATATGTGTGTGTGTGTGTGTGTGTGTGTGTATATATATATATATATACATACACATATACATACATATATATAAAATCTCAATTAGAGATCTATAGAGACTTTTTTAAATCCGAAAATTGGGGATTTTTTTTAAATCAGAGAAAACCAGCATCCCTGCTAATAACCACATAGGTTATTCTTCCTCCTCTATGGGATAACTGCTCCTTTATTTTAATACCATTTTACCATAATACTATTTTAATACCAGACTAGGTCTGTAGCTATGCTGATGGAAAAAATGGACATTAAAAAAAGGACAAGAAAAACATGGGCATTAGCCAATATGTGAATCCTACCAAACTGTAGTGTTGACATGAGCAAGCGGGTTGAGGAAAGGACCGCAGAGCACTGAGGGTTTCCCTTCACATTGCTTATCAGGAGTTAGTTAAGGCAATGCCTTTGTGTGTTCATATTTAAGACAAGGCCTCGAGGGCAAGCTTGAGAGCAAGAAGGAAATTCTGCAAGCTATCATAGAGCTCTTGCTTCTACCCTCTGTTGTAGAGCAGCAGCAATCATAATTAATAAACCTAAAAATCATACCCCTTCTGAAAGCGCTTTGCCTCCTGTTGCTACAGACGTCCCTCCAGTAACTACAGCCAAAAGAGATTTTCATCTCCTGTGTCTGTTAGTTCCCTTGGATCATTGGGATGGCAGGAGCTTTCTGATGCCTCCAAGGTTTGGTGCTGCACAAAAAGACCCCAAGAATTAGCAGGGGGATTCAGGGTCAGGATTTGAAACCACTTTGAACTGGACAAGTCCTCACCTCGGTTCTCCTTCTTCCATCTTTTTATCCCAGAAGAACTAAACCCCTTCTGGTTTTGCTCTCTTCCCACAGAGGACCAGCTGCCTCCTGGCTTCCCAAATATCGACATGGGGCCCCAGCTGAAGGTGGTGGAGCGTACACGGACAGCCACGATGCTGTGCGCGGCCAGCGGGAACCCAGATCCCGAGATCACCTGGTTTAAAGATTTTCTGCCTGTTGACCCCAGTGCCAGCAATGGGAGGATAAAGCAGCTGAGATCAGGTAAGGTCTTCCTGGGTGCTTGGCCCAGAGAATAAATCCTAGCGATGGCTGGGAAGAGAGTGATTCTGTAGCACGTTCTGCTCACAATGGTGGCTGGTGGCTGCCGACCCCATCAGCCCGTGGACCTAGGACCTTAGCACTTCTTAATTTTCCCTTGAGAGAGGGGCTTGGAAAACTGTGGAGCTCTTCAAGGTATTTGGGACTTGCCTGTCCACAGAGTAGGAGGTAGGTGATGGTTGTTTCCTCCTTCCTCTCCTGCTGCCTGTACCGCCACCAAGTCGATTGACAGGAAAGCAAACTCTGCGAAGAAACTGGTTCCCATCTCGGGGAATCGTGTCGCTTGGCAATGCTCCTGGAACATTTTTCTGCCAACCTGGAAGGGGGGCCTGCCTGCTCTGGCGGTGAGCTGTGTAAGTAAAGAAGGAGAAGGTGACAACGCTGAGCATGGGGCTTCAGGCCCTGCCATCAAGACCGTATCCACTCGAGCCATGCCCTATTGAACCTAGCGTGGGCCCTTTTCACATCTGCGGCAGAAGCATGGCTCCTGCAGGATGCTTCTTGCCTCGAAGCCCTTAGGGATATGTCGTCTTCCTGAAGCCATCACCAGAAAGCAGTGCTAAGCGCTCTCGCGTGAACCTAAGGTAGTGGGTGGCAGTGCCCTATCGAATGATGCTCCACGAACAGATGTACCCCAGCTCTGTTGCTGTTGTCAGTTCCCTGTCTTCCCCCATCTGCTTGTCCATCTGTCCTTTTTTTTAAGTTTTGTGAGCGTTACCGTGGCATTTGTCAGTGTTCACATTTCAGGAGTGCTTTTGTACGCTCACCCAGTGTCCCAGTGTACACATGGTGTGTAAGTATGTCTATATAGAAAATGTGTGTGTGTGCGCATGTGCACTTATATATTTGAAAGCCACTGATTAGTGCACTGTCATGTTGTCCAGTCAAAAAACAACAACAAACCCCAAACCCTTTCCTTTCTCCAATAATTGCAAATGTGAAGTTGCCTTTGGGGCCTTCTCCTCTCAGAGGAAGCCAGCACAAAGGAAACCTTTTAGATACATTGCCATCACTTGAACTTGCTAGGTTTAACCCTAGCTAGAGAGCACACAGCTATCTGATTAGGCTTAGCAGGAACTACCCTCAGTTTACTTGCCCAGATGAGCGAACCGATATTTGGCCAAGAGAGCGGGAATGTTCATAAGAGCTTTCCCTGGCATGGGGACAGGGCAAGCGGAGGGGAAAGAGCCCAGAGGATTCAGCGTGGGAACCAGGGTTGTTTTGTGGGGAGCCTTTTCTAACTATCGGACATCTTCCAAGTTAGCCAGGGGGAAATAGCCAATTGCTTCTGCCCAGACCTCCCCTGGCTTCAGAATCATCAAACCTGGTTCCTATGATGTTAGATTTGAATTTCAAAGAACATGACAATTTAATTGCCTTTTGTCCTGTTTGGCACAGGGTCTGTTTAAAGATTTTTGGTGCTAGAGGCCAGCATTGACTAATAACAGCTCATTTCTTCACTTGACTCCCCCTCCAATTATACTGTTCCTTCCCCTGTTAGATGGCTTTGCAACCTATTGCTCTGTGCCTACCCAGAAAGATGCATTTCTATATGCTTTGATTTTTAGAGTGCTGTAACAACACAGCATTTATTGAACAGGCCTTGGTTTCTTAGCTGAAAGCCCAAAATTCAGATTTTACTTTAATAAAGGAATAGGGCATTTGCAAAATTTACCTGATAGGCTTTGCAAAGATGCTTGAGAAACGTAACCTCTTACAACCTGTCAGTGAGCTTTTAGCCTCTTAAGTCACTAAGTTATTTTTGAAAATGTTGCCCAGGATGAACAGAAGCTTTAGTTTTCTTTTCCTTGCATTTTTTGCCCTCTAAACATCAGGTCCCTTTAAGATGTTGCAATCATAACTGAGAACACCCATAATTATGAGGCATGTTTGGAAATGCAGCCCGCTTGTGTTTATTATTTCAATGGAAAAGCTTAACTTATACATTCCACTGTAGCAGCTGGAAAATCGGAGAGCTTTAGCGGGCTCGCCCATACGACCCAGAAGTTGAAACTTGCTGTGGTCCCAATCCAGGGCAGCTTTTGTGGGCTGGCTTAACATCATACTTGATCAACAAAACCCGTGTGCTTCAGCATACAGAGGCTTGAACCCACAAGTGAAATGGGTCTCTTTGTTCCAATGCAAAAATCTGCTAGCATAAGTAGGAAAAAGTAACCTAGAATTGCAGCGCTTCCTGTCCTGATCCAGGGGAGTTGTGGGTGGAATCGCCATTAGACCTCAGCCTTCCCGAAGCAGGGCATTGGCAGACCACTGAAATCTCCCTCTTGTCTTTTTAACAAACCTGTCATGTCTACCTCCACGCTGGGAAAGAGACTCGGTCTAATGCATAGAGCAGAGCGTTCGCATCCAGATACTCCTGCTCTGACCCACTTTGTGGCCTCTTTTTCAAGATGCCAAAGTCACTGGAAATTGTATGCCCTGGGTACCACTGATTCCCTGTGTCTCCGTTCACCCTCGATAAGATCTCACAAGAGTTTTGTCAGACTTGCTTAATTGTTCCTGAAGATCTTGTCTATTCTCAGATGAAAAGGCCTCAGGAAGTTCACTGTAGTACTGTTAGCATTGTAAAGATGGGCAATAGCTTTGAATCCCTGTTGAGCTGGGCTGGAGTCTCAGTGAAGACCTGCAGGCACAAGGCTCTGAAGCTCATTAGCAATGTCCCGAGGCATCCAGCACCCTAATAAGTGTTAATGCTATACCTAGACGTAGCATTACTATATTTTTAGGATCCTGTATTTTAAATGTGTGTGCTGGGAGCTGTCGCTTTAAGCTCAGAGTGCATCAGATTGAGTATATGCTTGGGACTGAGTGCAGTGTGTGGGAGATGTTGCCTGTGCGAGCTTCAGAAATGTCAGGACATAATGTAACATGCTTATCTTTCCAGAAAACAGACTTTGCTCTCTAAAGTGTAGCACTAGCCCTTATTAGGGTGCTGGATGCCTCAGGACATTGCTAATGAGCTTCAGAGCCTTGTGCCTGCAGGTCATCACTGTGACTCCAGCCCAGCTCAGTAGAGATGCGAAGTTATTGCCAGATAATGGGTGTTTGGTAGCTCCCATCTGAAAGAGAAGTGTAGTGGGGTTCAGCTGCCGGTTCCAGACTGAAAGTTCACCCCCACGTATCGCAGTCGCCCGTGTGCTCGTTCATGGGCCGCGGAGACTTAGGTGCCCTGGGGAGTTCGGCCCACGTTAGAGATGATAAATGCCGTGCATGTTAGAGACTGGCCTTGGTGGTTCCCTGTAGATGAGTGCACCAGGACTTCCCTTCCCCAGAACAAAACCCACATCATTTTAATAGACTGGGTTTGTGGCTGCATGCAGATTAGTTGTGCACATCCAAAATAGCTCATTAAACAATTTGCATAACGTGCCACACCTGGAAATACACTGCATTTGGTAGTTATGCCCCAAATCTGCCTCTTATTTCCCCTGAATTTGCTCTACCCATCTCTGGCTTTACACGTGTCAAAGAACTTTAAATTGGGTCTATGTTGCCTCTGGACTCACTGCCAGAGAGCAGAGGGACCTCAGTGAGATGGAGAATTAAGTCATCTGAACTGAAGGACGTAACCTGTAGATGCATTTTTCCACCTCACATCATTCCCCCCATCCCTAACACTTTCTGGGTGTCTGGGAATAATGTAATTTGGACAAGCACTGGGTCAAACAAACATGAGGGTTCCTGAAGGAATGAAAAGCTGGGATTTTGGACCCCCCCCCCCCCAATTTGGGTACCGAGTTGCAATAGCAGTTGTCGGAAACCTCAGCCTAAGGGCCAAGGATTGTCTGCTTGTTACGCGAGTGTAAACCTTTGTGTCTCGATGTTGTTGGATGATTGCACTCCAGCACTGTATGCCGAACCAGGGCTTTTCCAAATCCAGCCGGTGTCCTTTGCTCACCAATGCCACCTGGAGGGGAAACCAAGAGACACTTTGCAGCCAGCTTCTTAAGCCTGAAAAGCATTGAAACCTTTTGTATCTTGTGTGTCGTCTTCTACTTTCTCAATATTTGTCTATAACAAACTTCTTAATTTTTCTTTTCTGTTTTTTTTTTTCGTTATTTTGAACATTCAGAGACCTTTGGTAAGTTTTGTTCAATTAAAAAAACAAAAAAAAACAATCCAGAAACAAACCTGCTAATTCCAGATTTGTAACCCTTGCCCTCTAAACTAATTCCTTCTTAACAGCTTCTTGAGAGGCATGCTGTGCATTTCTTCTACTAACTCCTTCAGTAGGGATATTCTGCCCTCTTAATGAACTTCCTCAGGGGCATTGCAGGCTACGAAAATAATCCTCCTCCTCATAATTAATATATCTGTATAAGGAGATATAACTCAACTGCAACCTCCTAACATTGGATAGATTTTTTTTGGTAACGTAGCAACAGTTGTCCTGGAATTCCCCAATTACACCATAGCTTGTACCCTGGAACTGTGATAATTGTGTTCACACCTGCGGGAGGTCTTGGAGTTTCACATCTAACAGGGTTATTGGCATTGTCTGAAGAGGGAGTGTGCGGGGAGCCGAGGCCATCAGACAGTCTGTTTTAAAGTTGAAGCCAAATATTGCAAGGCTTTGGGTGAGGATATGGGGGTGGGATGTGGGCAAATGATTCCCCTTCCAAATTGCTCCCATCTCTTGAGATGCCAGGACCCTCGGTGGGAACCCGTCGGCCAAACTGGCGTCCCATTTCCTCCCCCGTGCCCGGTCCCAGTTGGTGATGCATCGAGCGCAGCCGCCAGGCAGGAGCGGGCGTGCACGCTGCACAGGGCCCTTCCTGGTAGCTTGCTGATGGAGGGCTTGGAAGGCTGCTCTCCACCCCCGGAGGGAGTGGCGCGGGCACACACGTCGCACGCGGCCTGGCAGAAGGCTGGTACACTTTCTCGTGTTACCATAGCAATGGTGCCTCCGCTTCTCCCGACTTTGGGGCTCGGGTTTTGCCAGCAGCCTGTTGTTTAGAAAGCACAAAGGGAGAGGCGGTGGCAGAGCGGGCCCCGCATGCCACCGTGAGCAAGGAGTCCTACCCCACCATGGGTCACCCCTTCCATGGCAGTATTTTTGATCCCACATAATGCAGTGGCACATGCTGTACATGTTCGACCACCTTTGCTCCCTTGCCTGGTCCCCAGGGCTAAGGCTCTAGCTCCATGACTTGCCCCTGAGCAATTGGATGTTGTGCCCTGCAAGACTGGGGAAACAGCCTGAACATCAGAAGTCGGCTCCCCGCTTGAGCCATGGCTGCATGCTCTTACCCTGTGTTACCTCCGTGCTTCATGCCGTGCTAGACAGGCTGGGGGATTTGCAAAGAGCCAGTGTGGAAGGGGTCCTTAACCTGTCCACCTCCGGCCTGCTTTTTTCCGGAAGTGCTGCACAGCCCCGTCCTCAGGGAAGGTGCGTGTGTCCATTACCAGGTAGAAAGTGGGCACCCCCACCTGGAGCTCCCTGCTGAAAATTGGATCCGTGACCCCCTCCTGGCCCACTGCGGGGGTCTCCAAGCACCCAGCTGCCCTCTTTCCTGAGCCCTGATGAAAGGCAGCCCTCTCCCTGTCTGACTTACTATCCCTGAGAAATCTCCAGGGATGCACCGGGCCATTTGAGAGTCGATCAGCTTCTTGCAATTGAATCTAGACCTAGTTAGATGTGAAACTCCAGTGGTGAAAATCTACCATCTGTGTCCCAGCAACCCTTCAGGCTACTGCTGTTTCCTTATAGTCCTACTCTTTCATTTTTGGTCCAAATTTCATCCATTCTAGGGGTGGGACCCATTGGAAACTATTTTTGGCCCTCCCAGACCGACTCCTTGGGCACCCAGTTAGCGTTGGGATGCTAAGGGCGGCACGGCATGGCTTGGCATACTCCCTTTTCCAAGAGCACTGGAGCCTCTGTCACCTGTCCCCGTGGGTATCGTGACACTTGGGGCAAACGGGGACTAAGCCAAAGCTGCAGTATTTCAAGAAGGCAGGAGTGTGGGCCCTACCTTCCACCCATGCGTGGTCCTGCTTCCCAGCGTTTCTCCTGTGCAGACCTTCAGAGCGGAGCAGAGCCAGCCTCCAAGGTGCTCCCTAACGTGCGGCTGCTCCCACTTATATTTAGCGGAGGGTGATACTGGGGTCTCCATATCTCTACCACCCACTGCTGTTAGCCTCGGCCCAGCTTTGTCACAGATGGCAGATTTTCGCTCTCGTCTTGAGACAGAAGGATGTATCAGAGGCTGTTGTGATTTCCACTGAATTGATCTGAAACCCTCCGCTGCTTTGTCTGTCTCTCGCTCTCTTTAAAACCTGTCCATCCGCTCCTGCGTGGAGATCAGTCCGAGTAAATGCTCCTCCTCCCCTTTTTTCTCTCTCACGTGCTCTCTCTCCAACCTTTGCCCTGACAGCTAACCAACCCGCTTTATTAACCTTAGCTAGTTCCTAACCCTAACTAGATGCTAACCTCTCTCTCTAGCAAATGACCTAACCTCTTAACTAGACGTTGACTCTAACTAGACTCTAATAGCCTAACAATATAACACTTCTTTTCCCTCGTCCCCTTTGGAAATAATTAAATAATGGTTAGATGTAATCAGT
>NW_017728945.1:581277-587295 GCF_001723895.1 Crocodylus porosus | reverse complement strand
TATGTATGTATTTTTTTACCTTCCATCCTGAAATTGGTGCATCCACAAGGCAGGTAAGATGAGTGAGGCTAAAGGATGAGGAGGAAGGGGTTGTCTGGTGGTTAAGGCAGTGGATGGACAGTCAGGAGCCCTGTGTCCTGTCCTTGCCTCTGCTGCAGACTTCCCTCTGCGATGTTCTTATCTGGGCCTCAGTTTCCCCATCTGTAAAATGGGGGTAATAATACTGCTGTACCTGATTTGGGGTGGGTTGCGAACCATTATAAGATCTTTGGCTGGAAGGCACTGGAAAATGGCAGAGTATTATTACAGTCACTGAGAAGCCATCCTATTTGTGGTAAGGGAGAGTTTGCAGTGGGATTTGCAGAATCGGCCCTGTTTTCAGGATGGGGGTAAAAAACATTACTAAGCTGTGCAGAAAATCTGAGTGCCAGCGGAGAAAACGATCCTCCGTGTTTTCCAAGGAAGATGGTTTCCAGCAACATTGAGAGGGTGGCAGTTCGTCAAGGGGGGAAGGGGGAGCAATGGGCAGGGCTCAGGTGGGTCACTGGCTCTGATGTTACTCCCTCTGTCATGGACCTGTGCACAGGCAGAAAGGTCACGCTGGGCTCTGCCGGGGCAAGGAGCTGGAGGGCGGTTGACCAGCAACTGCCCTGGGTTGGGAGCGGTGGCTAACCCCTCTGCGTGCTTCCTGGTTATGTGAGCAGTGGCATGGCCTCGCTTCTTAGCCCCAGCTCTTCCAGCCTCCAGCTGCCTGGTTTCGTTATTCTGCAGACCCCACAGAGTCATTCCTGGTATAACTTGGGACCCCAAACAAGGGCATTATGGGAAACTCCGTGCCCTAATTGCATCCCTAGCACGGGCATGGCATTCGACTTTAGGCAGATCACTTCCTTTCAACAGGTCTCGGTCTCCTTGCCTGAGATAACAGGGCGATAACACCAATCCATGTGCCCGTAGGGGTAGGAGGATGAACCCAGGCTCGTCAACGGGTATCAGTGGCAGGTAGTAACGCTGGCTTACGTGGAGCTGGGAATTTGGAGACGTCCTGTCCCTTCTGACCAGCGGTGGGATCATGAATTTAGCCAGCATCTGGACTTCGAAGCAGAGGTCCCTGGCGTATGATTAAACAAGCTGGATTGGATTGCTCTGCAAAGAACATCTCTCCTCTCCCCCTCCAGTCTGCCCGTTTAATTAAAAATGACAGCAGGTAGCTTAGGAGTTGTCCTGCTGGGAACCGTCTTCCTTGACTTGGGTCCTTTTCCCACTGGCAGCCCAGGTGTGTTCATTTTTTTTTTCACTCCTTTCACTTCTTTTTTGTTTTCCTTGCAGAAGGTACTCCGATCCGAGGTAAGAGACCTCACTCTCTCACTCACCCCACTCTCTCCACTCAGTTCCACTCAATTCCTGTTTTGTGTGATCTGTGCTTGGCCCCAAAGCTCGTGGTTGTTGCTGTCATTTCCTGTCCTGCGTCACCTCCCTGGATATTTTATTTCTGTTCGATGTCTGCCCTAATCGTAAATACGGCGCCCATGTCTGTCTCTGTCCGCTGGGTGGATTTGCCTCTTGTTTCTCGAACGCACGGCTCAGTTGCTGCTGCGTGAAATGAATGGTGCAGGTGGAAGAGCTGATCTGTCCAGGGCTTGGAAGTGCATTTCTGGCATTAAATGCTGTCACAGTTTGGTAGCCACTCAGGGCCGCATCGTGGTTGGTACTAAGTTGATGAAGGGGGCTTGGCACTGATGGTGAAGGGACTTGGCACTCACCATCCCAGTGCCCTGCTCTGTGTAGTATCAGAGCCTTCCTTTTCCCCTCTGATCTCGGGTGTTTCTGGGAGCTGTATCCTTGGTAAGTAACTTCCACAGTCCGCCTACACCATTCGAAAGGAGCTCAAAGGGAGGTTGACCAGCCGCAGCGTTTGCAGTTCCCTGGGACCTCAGCATGCGGTGCCTGTAGATCCACTGGGACATACAAGGTGTCACTTGTAGGCCCTTCTCACTTTGGCTGCATCTACACAGGGAGATTTCAAACCCCATAGTTCTTCCCGAGTCAAATCAATAGCAGGAGCTGGAGGCAGGGTGTTTTGATCACCGTGTTGATCACCGGGGCAGTTTTATCACATGGCTTTCAGCCGGGCCTGTCAGCATGCAGCTCTGCTACTGCTAGTGCCAGTGAAGATGCATGGGTGGAGAATGAATGGGGCTTTATTTCCATAATGTAGACAAGACCCCGGAGTCCATTGCAGCCGACAGCTGCATCTTTCTGTGGCTGGCCCAGGGTTTCGGTTTGAAGCCTCCCTCCGTGCTCCCCGTTCATACGGGCACCACCGCGAGCCAAATAAAGCTTTTGTCTCGGACGAGTGGAACCGGCCCACAAATTCACCCGAATGAACAAAAGCTCCTACGAACACCCACTCAGCCCAGCCTCCTCCTCCTCCCTGCCAGGCTCGCACACAACACGGCGTCCCCTGCTTTTACTTCTGTACAAAACCTGCCTAGCTGAAGTCTCGATGGGAAACTCCTGACTCGTTTGGTTTTCAAGTTGCTCTTCAGGACTGGAATGCCCATCGGTTTCTTTGCTGAGATTTAGCTTTGGGGGTTTTTTTATTTTTTTTTTAAATCCTATTCGGTCTGTGTTTGGGAGCTGCCCAGATGCAAGGAGCCCTAGCAAGAGTAATACCCTCCCCCTTTCTTTCTTGCACACACGCTCATGCCCTCCACTCCCCTTCTGTACGCACCACGCTTGCTTCACCACATGCACTCACAGACGCACGGCATCTGCCTGGCGTGCAGACACGTCAACTCTCTCTTTCCTGAAGAATCGGCACTTGACATTGATGCCAGTTGCCCCTCTTTCGTTTAGGACCCTGTCCGCCTTATGAAACCAAGCAGGGATTTCTCAGAGAGTCAAAAATATCGTAGGGCCATGGTTTCTGTCTGCATCTCTGTGAATAACCAAGTATAATATGCAAAACAAAAAGTGATATTATATTGGTTTATTTCTATAACGTGTGCTTGAAGTGGAGTTTTGCAGACCTGGAGCCTTCTCAGGTAAAAGACAGAGGTGATTTTCATCTGTTTAGCGCATGCTGCATAATTGTGCGTGTCTGTTCTTTAAATAGCTGATAATAGGAGTGCTTAGTCTGGATTCAGAGCATATTCTCATAAACTGAAAGCATTTACAGATTGAAGAACAGCCATTATTTTTATTGGCTGGTCAGATGGGCTGACCAATCCGATAGGAAAAAAAAAAAAAGAAAGAAGTTCATTAAATATCAGGACTCATGGTAGAGGTGATCTCTTTTATTAGACCAACAAGATTTTTGCAACAACAAAAAACCTAATTGCAAGCTTTTGGACACAAACACCCTTCTTTGCAAAAATCTAGTTCCTAGGTTTCATGGCTGGAAGGAACCTCACGAGATCATTGGGTCCAGCCCCCAGATCATTGGATAGCTGGTCTAATAAAAGATCACTTCCACCATAAACCCTGATTCCTTTTGCCTGTAGGCCAGTGCAGCGACAACCTAGATACCTTTATTAAATATTGCATTATTGGAGTTTTTCCTTGGGAGCATTCACTGATGGGCATTGTGCTTTTTAAATGCTCTTTTAGTCTTTCTTTGAGGCTAGTATTTCTATACAAGCAAGACCCAACAGCGACCAGGACAGCACATGAAAGTTTCCTCTCCCCCTTGAGAAATGGCTGCTTCAGGTGAGGGTGGATGCCAATTTGCAGGGCAGCGGGGGAGAGCTCATGCTGCTTGTGCTGCTGTTGCAGATAGTGACTGGGGACCTGCATTGGGGTACAGGTCCAGCAGTGCCCCTGCCTGGGACCACCAGCCGTGAGAATAGTTAAGTCTTGGCACCAACGCTCAAGGCCTTTGGCCCAGTGTTCAGTTCCTGGGGAAAAACCCAGATTTGGTGCCAGACCTCCTCTTACCGACTCTGCGACTAATAATGCCTTTGCTGCCGTCTTCTTCTGTCCCACCAGGTGGCCTGCAGATCGAGAGCAGCGAGGAGACGGATCAGGGGAAGTATGAATGTGTGGCCAGCAACAGCGCCGGGGTGCGCTACTCGTCACCCGCTAACCTTTACGTGAGAGGTAGGGAGCGCCTCGGCTCAGAACGCTGGCAGATCTGCCCCGCGGCCTTGCTTTGCCCTTGCCGTTTGATCCGAGCCTTTCTTAAAGCAAAGGGGAGGCGCTGATGTTGAGATGGGTCGTTACGCCGTACTGCTGAGCTCGGGGAGGGAGAGGACCTCTTGAAACAAGCACCAGGGCTCTCCACCGTTGGCTGGGTCCCCCTGGCGCTGGAGGCAGTGGCAGCTGCAGTGTTGCCCACCTCAGCGGTGCTCAGCTCTGCCTTGTGCTGTCTCCCACCCCCAAAATGGATGGATGGCTCTTGTCCCTTTTTTTTTCTTTACTACTGCACCCTGAGCAGCAACACGAAGGCCTCTTGCCATTCACTGATGTTCCTGCAATGCCGGAAACTCCCCAGGCACCACACAAACACATAGAGAGAAACAGCCCCCACCCCAAAGAGACCCAGTCCTCAGCACCAGACCGGCTTTGATCCCAACGGTGCCCTGGGCGTTTGGCCCAAGAGCATCACCAGCTCATCGGCCGAGAGAGGAAGGATCAGGCTGTGATGCAGAGCGAGTCCTGAGGTTACCGCCGTCCTCATAAAGGCTTCTCCCTGGGGGAAGCGGGACAGTTTCGGCACAGCTGGGTGACCTCTGGAAGAGGGGAAGGTGCTGTCAGCTCCCTGGGGTGAGCTGCTCTCCCTTGAAGGGGAGCATTGGGGTGGGAGCCATCTGCTCGCCCAGCTCGGGGAGAGCACGTGATGGGTGACTGCACCTGCAGTGAGGCACAGGGGGAATCCCAGCTCGCCCAGTCCCCTTTAGGGGAGCATTGAGGCATGGCGCTGTTTCCATCCAGAAGATGCAGAGTCCGCCTACCCCCGGCTCCCACACTGCCTGCCTGGGCACGGGCAAAGCAGGCGTAGCCATCCTGCCCCCGTGCAGCCGGTGGGTGAGCCCCCTTTCCAGAGCAGCGTGGGGCTGGGCAAGGCAGGGTACTGCCCCGCACTTGAGGTCCTCCTCTAGTCCTTTCTGGGTCAGTGACCCCTGCCTTTTCTTTGCTGTTCGTGTGGTTGAAGCCCTCGGACCCGGGGCATATTCTTCGGTGTAGTTCTGGACTAATATTTTTCCCGCAGCAGATCCCTTTGCTAAGGAGAGCAGGGCCTGCCCCTCTCCCGTTAAGACCACCACTGGAAAAACAAATGTTGCATCCCAGCAAACTGTTCCCATTTTCATCTCATGTGGCCTCAGAAGCGCAAACCCCCCCACCCATGCTGACGCTGCAGTTAAACGCAGACCCATGCTCTTGTGTACGCTCCTCTCTCTCTCTTTCTCTCTCTGTCTCTCTCTGTGTCTCACGTTCACTAAATCACATGCACATGGAGAGAAGGCTTTTAATTATTTAATCTTCCCAAGCTAAATTTTTAAAGAGGCTTTTGTGGCCAGCTGGAAAATTGCGTTTTGGAATTCTCCCCTGCTGTCTGAGCTCTGAAATTCCACCGTTGGGAGCATAAATCTGGGAATGTGATATCACACAAGGGCTAAATGGGTTTTTTTAAGAAATGTGTTTTTATTGGTGGTATTTTATTTCCCAAACTCCCCACCTTTATGTGGTGAAAGCTAGCCAACTTCCAACGGCTGTCATCCTCGAGAGCTCCTTTTCACGCTCCCTGGATGAATCTCAGGTCCAGGTAGATGGCCATCGCCGTACCAAAAATAACCTGTGTGCTTCTGAGGCCTCTCTAATAGGCAAACCCAGCATGAACTGGCCTGGAGGGTGCAGAAAAACACTGTGGAAGAGAGCTCGGCTTGTGGTTTGGGTGGTTTCATGCTGTTTAATCCCTTGTTTCTTGTGTGTTAACTTTGCGGAAAGGTAACGAAGTCCCGAAACTCCATCGCTTTCGGGGGGAGTTCACGTACTTCCCCCTTCCCGACCTCCCCC
>NW_017728945.1:559627-580631 GCF_001723895.1 Crocodylus porosus | reverse complement strand
AATTTGCAGCTGACAGCCTTGAGAAGGCCTTTTTTTACTCTCTCTGTGTTTCCCCTATTTTTCTCTTCTCCTCATGTCATTGTGTTCCGCATCAAACCCCCTTAACATCCCTCAGAGCTACGAGAAGGTTGGTGTGGTTTTTTTCTTTTTTACTTTCTTTACCCACATTTTTACATTCTTAAGAGAAAAAAAAAAAATTAAAAAAAAAAAAAAAAAAAAAAAGAAAAAGCAAGAAATCTTTAAGATGAGCGAGACCCGCCCGTTCCCGGGTCTCGCCGAGATGAGTTGAGTTGCATTGTGGGCCTCTCTATGCATCCTTTGGTAATGTTGCTGAGTTCTTGCACTTTTTTGTCGTCATGGTTACCTTGCCGTTTGGACATTGGGCCTGGTGCATGAAAGGAGAATGTAACGATCTTCTTTGCATGCCACTCTTTTCAATTAGTTCTTTTTTTGGTTTTTGGTTTGTTTTTTTTTTGGTTTCCTATATAGATAAATATATATGACATTTATTTTCCAGTTCTGGTTTCTTTCGAGTGGATTTGTTTTTGGTTTCTCCTTTTGGATTTTTTGCTTTTTCTTGATTTTCCTCTTTCGGTTCGGATTGATTATGCTGTGCTGCAATTTATTCCAAACGCATTGTGAGAAGCCAGTGTTCCTGCCCCCGTTGGTAACTGAACTCCCTGACCCCCCCTCGGAGGAAAGGAGTCACACAGCTCTAACTCCTGGCGGTGGAAGCGCTGTAACGGGGGGCCACCTTTGTTTTTGGGGAGGGGGAGGCAAGAGTAGGAAACCCTGGGTGGTGGTGCCGATGGATCTCGCTCTCTCTCTCGCATCATTTCACTAGAACAACCTATTCTCTGTCGTCCCCGGACCATAGACCCCGCACCCAAAATAGGACCCGATTCCTACTCCAAGGGCCTTGCCATTATACACCCTCCTCATTTCCCACTGACGATGCCCTAGAGTCCCTCCACATAGGAGCTAGTACCTGCAGCCCAAGACGGAGAGATCAACCCTGCTGAGCTCTTGCCTTCGACGCACGCACGGGGTGGTGGCTCTCATCAGAGACGCGCGCCACCCTTGTTCGCCGAGGACCCCACTATGCCAAGGCAAGCAGGGCTGTCCGCTGGGGGGGTGGCCAGAGGTCATGGTTTCACCCCTCGCCCACTTGTTTAACCAGCTCGTGCCTGGAGCTGACTTTCAGGACCGTGGACCTGACCCCAAGACGGAGAGATCCTCTTTCTCCAAAGGCACGTGGGCAGGCTGCACGGCAGAGGGACACTCCAGGGAGGCTGGCTTGACGAGTCTGGCCGCTCAGTCTCTGTTGTGAACCACAAGCCGTCCGCCGAGCGGCATATTCTGGTTGGAAAATGTTGTCCTGAGAGCCTTGCTCCCCTCCCCTGCATCCCCCCATTAATCCCTTACACATCCCCGTATAAGGGGATGCACACCCCCCGGCCAACCCGGGGAAGAGCGGGCTGGTAGGTTTTGTACTGTGCTATAATCCCCCGAGGCTTTGGCCTTTACCAACCAGACTGCTCTTCTCTCCCCTGTCCGTAGCTCCCCTCCCCACTAGGCCTTGTTCCACAATACCAGACCAGGCAGTGGCTTTCCTAGCGTACAGGTCTTAAAGCTGTGTGATTTTTTTTGAGAAATCCAGTGCAGTATGGACACAGTATCTGTCTCTCTCTTTCTCTCTCTCGTTCTCTCTCTCTTTCTCTCTGTTTGTCTTTCTCCTTCTCTTAAGATGCTGAGATTTCAGTGCTCGGACCCTCAGTGCTGGTAATTCCCCCCTCTTTTCCCTCCGACACCCATAGGTACAAGAATACCACTCAGAAATGCTGCGTTGTTGCCCACGTCTTTCTGAAGTGGCCAGCTGTGGCTCTTTCAATTCCAACCGTTGCCCCCCGCCACCTCCCAAAAACCAAAAAATCCACTATAAAAATATCTATTAAAAACAGCAGAGAGGGTAGAGCCTGAAATGAGAAGTCCCCATCCCACCTCCCTCCTCCCCAGGGCTACCAGCCCCTCTTACGATTGCCACTGATGCCAGAATTTGCCTTCATGAATAGGTGCATGAGTGTAAGGGCTTAGATGCGCTAAAAAGGGCTTTATACACTTTCTTTATGGATGTATTTATTTTGGTCTTGATAAAAATGTTTCTAATGTGCCCACCTGGCCCTGCCAAGGGTGGAATCGCTTGGCTGCGCTCCAGCGTGACAGGTTACGCAGACCCAAGGTGATCCGAGAAGCTCTTAGGCCTAAATCCTTTTTTAAGCTCCAGTAATAACAGCCATAAAATAAAGCTAAAAACGACGCGGGCGCCAGGCAGTGGAGTGAGGCTTGGCAAGTGCATCGGGGCAGGACATCTACCTAAAACCCAAACTCAGCGAGGGGCTAACAGGCTGGCCATGGAAATCGCTAAGTGAGGGTCTCTGGCCAGCATTAAGCGGGCGGTCAGATTTGATGGCCCTAGTGATCCAAGCCCGTGAACATCTGCTAAAGTCTCTGAGGAGATGCTCCTTCAGGCTCCTTCATGCGGAGAAAGCAGGATGCATTTCTGGAGGAGGCTCCGGGGAGGAAGTAGAGGCAGGGCTCCAGAAGGGCCTGGGATCACTGAAGAATATTTGGATATTCTGTGACTTAAAACCTGATTTTCAAAGGGTAGGCACTTAAAAGGCAGAGAGATTCAAAAGCGCCTAAGAGCGTCCATTGATTTGAGATTGCGGGGAGGGGGTCTGCCCTGCTACGGCACTTCTGAAAATCCCTGCAGATGCGGCTGCCTCCTTAGACACACATTTGGCCCTTAGTGACGGAGAATAAGGGGATGATCCGAAGCTCAGCAAAATCAATGGGGGTCTTTCCATTGATGTTGGTGGACTTTGTATCAGGCCTTCCACGTGCCCAAATTGGGATGATGGTGGGAGGGGAGGTTTTTTTGCAAGCCGAGTGCCTCTTCACCTTGCTGCTGATGGGGATCCCACCGTGCTGGAGCTTATCCTAGGGCAGCTGCAGGGGCAGTTTGGAAGCACGTCTGCAAGCTCAGGCGGGATGGGGAGAAAGAAGTCTTGGAGCTTGACAGTGTTTGGATCACGGCCGTATGGGCTGGAGCGCCCATTCGCCTTTGGGAGACAAACCCAGGGTAGACTGCGTCTGACGGCCACTTCCCCAAAGCATAACCGAGCCAAAAAGCAAAAGATCCCAGGCTCTGCCGGTTGATAACGTGCCTGAAGCCGAAGGGCCGTGCCTAACATAAAACAGAACAGATAGCCATTGTCCGCGGCCCAATCTAGATGAGGACATACGACAGACTGTCTCGATCCAAGCGGCCTCTTGTTTGGCTCGGGAAGGAGTATTACATGTCAGGATTTGAAGTCCCTCCAAGCCCTTTTCTTGTAAAACAATGATGAGGGAAGCCAGGTGGCACATCAGGGCGTGCCATGAGCAAGGCTTCAGCAACTCTGGACATGCGAAGCTATCACTGCTGCACTTCTGTGTCTTGGGAGAAGTTAATTGCTTAGCTCTGAGCATCTCCAAAAACTTCCCTAAGGCTTGGCAGCTGGTGGCCTCTTCAGCAGCTGCGGTGCCATAGGGGTAACCCCAGCCCTTTTCCCCTCACTCATCCTGTTGCTCTGCCCTTTGCAAGCCTGGTGCAACTGCAGGTGTTGAAAAGCGGCACAATGCATGCGTGTTTCCTCTGCTTCCAGCGTAAGTAGGGTAGGTGGTAGCAGAGCTGCAGCCCGGTCGCTGACACTAGGGGCTGGGCGCACCCTCTGCCAGGGTTATTTCTCTTTCCTGCCCAGAGCAGGGGTGTGGGGGGGGCTGGACCCGATGATCTCGCGAGGTCCCGTCCAGCCCTCAACTTCGGTGAATCCGTCCAGCCTTGCAATCTGGTTTTTGCTGAGAATGTTCCAAATATTCTTCAGGGTCCTAGGAAAAGACCAAGTTGCTCAGAGACTAAAGATGAAAGCAAGCCAGGGATTAAATAGGTAACAGTCACATTAAGGCCGTTTTAAAAAAACCGCTCGTTTCGGAGCTGGGTTGGACGCTCTGAAACCCAGCGTCGCTCGAGAAATACCATCTAACAAACGCATTAAACTAATTATAAATTAAAAAATAATCGCTGCCCCCTTTCGTAGAGAGGTGGGCAGGTTGGGGTCACGCACGACTCGAGTCAGCGAGAGCGGCCCGCAGCTACCGATGTCCCTCGATAGGCCTGGAGGATGCTGCTAAATCCCTGCGCTTCCAGTCAAGGCTCACAGGGAAATACGGCAGTTGTGCTCTAGAAGTGAAAGAGCAGCATCAGGGCGCGACTCTGGAGCAGGATGCTCATGCAGACTCTCAAATCCTGAGCATCTTAAGTCCATGCCATAATAGCATTAATATAATCCGGTTCCCATCCAGGGTGGAGGGGAAGGGAAGGTAGCGCCCCTCGAGAAGACCGCCACCTCATTGTAGACCCCCTTTCATGCCATCTTCCAGAATCCCATTAATGCTGGAATTCAGGGAGGGGGAATGACGATTAACATTGCTCTCGCAGGCCCGCCTAGCGCCTCCAAGGAAGGGGGAGCGCCCTGTACACGTTTGGGGTGTCCTCAGCTCTGAAATTCTAGAGTTAAAAAAAAAAAAAAAAAAAACCAAAAAACCAAAACAAAAAAAAGCAAACCACTGACTTTGCTGTGTTTCTGCAGAAGGATTTCTCAAGGGCACCAAGAACCGCAACTGGAAACAAAAACTCTATCTATAGAGGGCACTTTGCAGGAACACTGTGCTGTACTGATCTCGAAATCTCTGCCTGCCTGTGTCTCCTACACCTTTTGCATCGCTGTTCTCTTTGTTTTAGGGGAAAAAAATTAGATTACACCTTGTCAAATTAAAAAAAAAAAAAAAAAAAAGTGCGTCTAATATTACAGCAGCCGCAACAGCGCTGCTTGGAAATCAGTTGGGCTTAGACGACTTGCTATTCAATCATGTAAAAGGAAAAGAAAAATTAAAAAAGACCAGAGATGTTCAGCCAGCCTGTCACTCGACTGACACGTTATGAAAGTGGCAAAATAATCACGCTGATTGGGAAGGTAGCAATTGCAAATTTTTCCTCCGGTCCCAACCCAGATCACGGTCTGGTTTCCTTATTGGTGTCCTTTTCTTAATTTAGCACCAGCAGAAATTAGGCAGGAGATTGGGCAGGAGGAGGGGAGACTCCTTGTCCTCTGGAGGGACGGAGGTCGGAAATCCGAACCCAACCAGCCTCACCCCAGCAGAACAAACCTCCGATTTGGATTTGGAGAGGGAGAAGGGAGGGGAGAGGGGGACAGAGAGAGAGAAAGAGAGGGAGAGGCGGCTGCACGGAGAGCGCAGGGGGCAGGGAGAAGCGACCTTTTGGGAGGGGAGGACAGGTGTAATCTAAGCTTCACTAATAACGTAGAGGCTGCACATTATTTTGGCACCCTTTCCCTTACCCCGTCCTCATTTTGGAGTAAGACGGAATGACTCCTGTCTCGCCAAAATGGCCGATAATGTCCGCCTTCTCACCTCATTTGGAGCAGCGGCTTGCTGAGTGTCAAAATGTTAATGCCATTCGGTTTTGTTTGGTGCTTTTCACCAGTCACTTCATTTCTTTAATTTTCCTTTCACGAGTTTCTTTTCAATTTTTTTTTTTTTTTTTGTTCATTTCCTTGTTCCTTTGACTCGGTTTCATGTGAATCGGGGTTTGAAGTGACGGGTCCTTGTCTAGCGTGCCTTCCCAGTCTCCTTGCTTCGCCCTGTCCTAACGTTGCGCCCCTAAGCTAATCTGGAAGGGGGGTGGAAAGCGAAATCGGTGGGTTTCTTCCGTGCAAACTGATTGATCAGTCCTCAGACTTCTCTCACCGGTCCTGGGACCATGTTGTAAGGGCGGCTATTCCGGTGTTGCAAAACCCAACACGGATCTTCCAGAGTCTCTTCCAGCCAGGTCTGTATGTTCACCCCCTCGAAAATGTCGGTGTTGCCCCCCCTGGATCCTCAGGTTGTCTTTCTAACCTGGGAGGGCTGGGGGGGAGATTGGATCGTGACCACTTGAGGGCAATAATGAACTGAAAATACTGCTCACAGAACACAGCCCGGGGCAGTCTCCCTGCGTTCGGGAGAAGCAGCAAAGCCAGGCTTCACCTGCCCCATCAGAAGGTAAAAACTGTAGAGCTTGGTTTATTTGTGAAGTTTCTAGCGAATTTTAGGGTAAACGCAACTTTTTGAGGCACAGAAAGTTGACCTGATGGACAAGATCGCCCCTTTCCAACAAGCACGTTGGGAGGGTGGCATGGAGGGAGCCTCTCCAAAGAGCCAGAGTTGCAGGGCGCTGTTGGTGGGGAGCCGTATCCTTTTTTAAAAAGTGCTGGTGGTCATCGAAGCGGTGCATATGGGGGTGTGTGAGTGGTGGATGCCATGTAACTGGGCTTCTGGGGAGCCAACATCCATCCCAGGCATCCTCAGCGAGCTCAGGAAGGCTTGGATCCCAAGTCTCCATCTGTCTCCTACATCTACATAAAAGCAGTAGAGGTTTGACAGTGGTTTCAGACATTGGAAAGGGGCAGGGAGAGGCATCTGACTGTTACTGTTCACAGTGGGGAGCACCTCTAGGGACCCCAGTCATGGTAGGTGTTGCACAGACCCAAAACAAAGAGATTTTTCCCTGGCCCGCGAACCTTATAATAGTATAAAAGAGACGAATATAAATCTCAGCCCAACTGAGATTGTTCACCTTCCCCCGAAGGCCGTGCTCCCCTTGTGACACTGATCCTGCAAAACACTTGCAGAGCTAGCTGGTAGCAGCAGTAGCAGGTAGCTCCTGCGCCCTTGTTACTCAAAGCTGAATGGTTTTCGGATGGGGGTGATGGTCAGAGAAGTTGAGTGTAAACAGCATCATGGGGCAGAGCAATGGATGCCTATAGGGAAGACTGTGTTCCCCGTCTCTGCCTACCAGTCTGCTTGGGGAGGAGGAGAGAGAGGATGCTGTGCATTGTTTCCCCTTTTAGCTGCCTCCCACATGGGGACCAAGGATGTGGTTAGGTGTATGGTGCTGCACAGCCAGCAGGTAGGATAGTCCAGCCCTGGCTCCCACGTCCGTCCCAGCGGGTCGTACGCCTGGTGAGTGCAAGCCAGGAAAAGCCCTAACTTCTTCCTTTCTAAAGAAATTCAGACCGGCAATGAAAACGCATCCCCTAGCCCTCTCCCCCGCCAGCAGAACCCCTTTCTAAACCTGATCCACCTGGGTCCGGGTTGCCGTCAGCGTGGACCCCAAGGAGCTGCACCTGTCCTGCCGTGGTTTCTCATGGAGATGGTGCCTGAACCACACAGCGGCTTGGTACCGGGTCAGCGTTACCTTCTGGTTTCGCTGGAAGTAGCTCCTGCTGTTACCTTGCCACCCTGCTCTTTTATCATCCGTTGGGTTCAGTGACCCTCTCACATGGACTTCCCACTCCGTTCACTGCCGTCCAGGCCAGAGGCTCCTGTGGTTGAACAAGCAGGGCTGTCTGACAGCAAGAGCAGGGCACAAGCTTCCTGATGGCTGGGTTCAGCTGCTGGCCCTGGCGGGACAGCCCCCTGCTCCCTGGCTCTGCCCTTCGGGTAATAAATGACACTTGTAAAGCTCGGTGAGCATAGACCGGAAGAACGAGGCTAGTGTATATTTGTCCTGAACATAGTTTATGCCAAGGTGAGGCTCCTACATGCAGCTCAGCTTTGAGAAGGAAGGGGTGTGAAGATTGGAAGAAAGCTATCACTGCCTTAATGGTCTCTAGAAGACCCCCAGTTGCAGTTCCCCAGCCCCTTCTTTGCACAGAGGGATGTTCTTGCTTTCTTGGGGTTCGCTTCCCAAGCATGCAGGTGTCTCCAGTAGCAGAACCGGGGGCTTCCCATTGCATTTTTTTTCTGTCTGCGAATCCCTTCTTCCAGCCTGAGCGAGCTGCGAGAGCTCTCAATTCAGTCTCTCTGCGGCCGGTCAAGCTTTCTTCCCCAAGGCTCTGACCTAGAAGCTGACCTGGAGCATCGCAGTTTGTGCAATCTCATGTCAACACTCAAACAGTAGCAGGTCGGCTATTAAAATAAATAGCAGCAAGATGGTTTGGAGGAAGGCTCGCTTGCTGCCCAGGCCCTTAGCAGACCTATTGCAACGAGCCGCTGAGTGTTTCTCATTACGGGAAACTCTCTTGTCACTGCCCTGAGTCCTCCCAGGCCTGTGTGCAGGGACTCCCGTACTAATGCAGGTGGCACTCTCACTGCCCAGGCTCATGTGTGCATGCGTGTATGTGTGTGTCCTCGTGAAGCTTTTTTTAAACCAGGATACAGCCCCAGAAGGACTGCAGCTCCCAGCCATCTCTGCCCTTGCACTGCCAGCCTGCTTCTAAGGCGTCCCCTTCATAAGATTTCTCCTTGGCATCAGGACTTCCTCTTGGCCTTGTTTTTTGCAAAGCCTGGCAGCGCCGTTCCAGGAGCCGAGCGGCGATGCCAAACCGAGGCCCCAAAGGCCTGACCTGAAAACTGGAGCGATGGGGGGGTGTTTGCAGGGCCGGCGCAGGCTTGTGTTTTGTGAGCAGACGATCCCCATCTTCCCCCGTGCCAACGAGCAAGCCGGCGGTAGGGTTGGTTCCCTTCAGACTCCGATTCTCAGCACTCTGCTGCCCATTGAACAATGCTTTTCAGTTGTTGAAATTCTGGTTTGTTCTTTTCCTTCCTTTTTTTCCGTTGGTTTTCTGTTAATTAACTTCCGTTTGAATTAACGTGTCTTGTTCTGTTTCCATGACAACTCCGTGTTTGCATCCCACTTTGCCGTTGTTTGTTGCTGTTGATGCTGTTTGCTGACCGGATCTTGTCCGTCAGTGTATGTCTCCCCATTTCTCCTCGCCTTCCCCTACCCCTCCTCCCCCAGGAAGTTACGTATCAGCCCCCTCCTCAGGAGACTCATCCCTCCCCAGATCTGTCTGCATGTGACCCCCACTTGTTTCTTTTCAAGTTCTCTTCATCTTGTCTCAGATGTGACTAGCGCAGTCTTCACGTGGCTCCATTTTCTGAAACGCTGCCGGCGTCGGGGGAATGGCTGGGCTTCGGCTCCCATCAAAGCTGAGAAACCCGGCCGCAGCGGAAAGAAGGATGGGACCGGTAGCCGGGGCACGTCCTGCAGGGCCCAGCGCCGCCCTCGCACACGTGGCCGTGTCGGCCCCAGGGGAAACTCCTGCCAGTGTACCCCAGCCAGATACCTGTCCCATCTGCCCCCAGCCACTGCTGGCACACTCGCTTCTCCTCGACCCTGGCCCAGCTGGGAAGAGGCCTTGCCTCTCCTCTTCAAAGTCACGGTGGTCAATGTGGCTGTGTCTTGGCCAACTTTCCCAGCCAGAGCCAGGGTCCGAGAGGGCTTATACACTCCCACCATCTCTCTGTGTCTAGGTAGGGACCCATCTCCAAGCACCAGTGTCTAGGTGAGGTTATGCCTCCTGTGCCGTATACCTTTCTCCATGGCATCAAGGTAGGGAGACGCATCCCCCACCCTTGTACCCAGGATCTCCCCTGCGTCAAGTCCCCTGAGGCTTTCTGCCTCCACGCTAAGGGCTGGTCCACAGGTGCTGCTTGAGGTGGAGATGCCGGCTTATGGGGTTGCCGGGGAAGGCAGAAGCTGCTTTTCCCATTGAATCCCATCACAGGGGAGCAGTTTCTGACCTTTCAGTTGTGAAGGGAGGTGGGTAAAGGGTGACTGTCATTAGCCAATGGCAATGGCACTGTGGAGGGAGCCCAGCAAGCGGTTTCTGATGGTTATTATGGCGTGGGCTGAGACTGAGCAACTGTTCAGCAGAGGTTCTCACTGGGTGCGTCTACACATGCGCAGTAACCAGAACTACCACACAGTATGGGCACATGTCTACGGGCACACACCTGTACTGCACAGTCAATATGGCAGCTGACTTGAGCGTAAATTTGAGACCCGCATCATGCAGGTATCAAATTTATGCCCATTTAGTTACCGAGCAATAACGCACGTGTAGCTGTTCCTGCCCAGGGCAGGGGGTCAGACTTGATGATCTGTTCAGGTCTCTTCTGACCCCAAAACTGTGAAACTACTGCCCAGTTACACTAACTTTAGTCTAACTTTAGACTAACTTTAGTCCCAAGTCAGTCCACACAGCGTTAATGCGCTTTAACGCCTGCACGTGTAGACGGCCTGTTCCCGGTTATTGCGCAGTAACTGACCGTGCAGTAAATTTAAGCCAGTGTAAATGCACATGTAGACACTCCCAGTGTCTCTCTTGTTGGATGCAACAGCCTGGTCCAAATTCTGTTCCTAAATCACAGAGTCATAGGGAAGTTGGCCTGGAAGGGACCTCTATAGGTCATCTAGTCCAACTCCGTGCCTGAGGCAGGATCAACCCTATCCAAACCATCCTAGAGAAATCCATTATCCAACCTCTTAGCAAAACTACAGTCAGTCTTTCCTCCCAGCCCCATGCAACCAGCCAAGCCCAGAAATATGGGAACTAGCCATAGTATAGCAAAGGAATAGGGGCGGTGTTAGACACCCCTAACAAATGAACACTTAGGAGTATGAAGCAGGTGGGCGCATGCTACCTGCATGGATGGCAGTACTGCAAACATGGAGAGGAGGGCTCTCCAGTCAGACTGGGACCTGGCTCTGCTCCCCACTGCCAGCGCGGGAAGGTGGTAGTTCACTGAAGCCTTGTTCATCCTCCCCAGGGCAGGGCAGGCCGTGGTTCTGCAGTCATTCCCCTCAGAAGAGAGAGCCTTCCCCAGCAGCATCCCTGTTCTCGACACCTTGCTCGGTGTTTGAGACGCGTGGCCGCGCAGCTTCTGCGGCGGTGCTGCTCTCAGCACCCAGGCCAACTTCCAGCCAGATCAGGTGTGTCCACACAAGCTGCACTTGCACCTTTGACTGCAGTGGCACACCAACCTGCAGGCTCAGTGAAATAATGGGGGGCGCCTAGCACAGGTGGGGGCTCAGGGAGACCCGGGGATCGTGCTGGCTGTGCTGGTAACAGCCGGTGTGGATCCCTTCTAGAAGCCAGGAGCCGAGTTAGTCTCTCACTTGGGCTTTCTCACTCGTCCCTTCTCCTTACTTGGTCCGCTAGGAAAGCCCCCGCCTCGTCCCTCCATCCAGTCCCAGTCCCTTCAGAAAATGGAGCCACAGAAACGGCGCTCTCTCCTTTGCGTCCATGTTCTTATCGTGTAAGGTCTGGAAGCTGCATCCACCTCTCTGCTAAGGAGATGCACAGAACATGTCACTGTTTTCTCAACGTTCAAGTTTCATTACCTCGTTTTTCTTATTATTATTAATTCTATTCTATTTATTATTCCGCCAGGGCTGAGATGTGACAATGTGAGCCACCACATTGGGTCACATCAGCTAGAAAAAGTATGCAGCATTAAAGTGGGTTTCCCCCTCCCCATCCCCCTCTCTCTTTCTCTCTCTCTCTCTCTCTCTCTCTCTCTCCCTCTCTCCCCCGTCCTCTTCCTCCTTGTCTTCCTCTCTCTCTTTTTCTCCACTATTCATGTGGGCATTTGCTAGCAGCCCATAAATTATATTCCTCTGCATTTTCCTATCTCTCTGTCCCTGTCCCTGTCTCTCTCTCTCTCTCTCTCTCTCTCTCTCTCTTTCTCGCTCTCTCTTTCTCTCTCTTTTTTACCTATTTTGCATGATGTTTGTGACTCTGAGAGCTGCATCTATCGATGGAACCGTGTCAGATCTTAAAGAGGCTTCGTTAGGGTTTCTATACCCGAAAACCACAAAAATTTCATTAGAGTTTCTCATCTTTTCCGCTGTCGCTCCAGGGGGGGCTGCCTCCTCCTGGACGGTTCGCACACATTCACAAACATGAACTAAATTGTAGCCTGCTCTGGGGACCCCGTCTCCCCCTCTCTTTGCCTTGCAGGTGGCGTCTGGAGATTGGGGAAGGATCTCTTTTTCGTCTTCTGCATCTCTCCCTGAATCCTCCCCCCTCTCCAGGTCTCCACCGATTGAAGGCCTTTCCAACAAAGACAGATTCGTGGAAGCTGCTTCTTCCCCCTCCCTACCCAATTCCCCACCACCACCACCTCCTCCTTCTCCGTTTCCCTCCACGCCTGCTGGAAACGGGAGCCCGCTGGTGTGAGAGCGGTCCTGTCCCAGGGCACCAACCCCTTTGGAGAAGGGAGGCGCTTGCAAGGAAAACTCGGTGGTGGGGGTCGTCCCGGATTTCCGTGGGAGGAGGTGGAAGGGACGAATCGGACCCAAAAGACAAGGGGAGGAGCAGGCATTTGGGGACATGGAGCGGGGAGCTGGGGCCCCGGAAGCTGTGGAGGAGACTTTTCGATGCGCATAAAGCCAGCTCTTGTCAGTAAAGATGAGAAATTGCTAATAAATTTTTGTGTATTTATCTGTGCTGTGATGGGTCTAATCTTGATCAATGGAACCCTGTTGCTATGAAATATCGCTTTATGTCTATATTCTATATATTGTTTGTGAAGTAACATTTATTTGAAGTTTGATTTTTTTTTGGTTTGGTTTTTGATTTGTTTGTTTTTTTTCTATTGGTTTCATTTTGTTTTTTTAATGAAGGAAAAATATCGTAACCACAACCCCCATCTATATTTAAATTATCTTCTGCTCTTTTTTTCTTTTTCTCCCCTTTTTGTCTTTCTTTTCTTTTCTTTCTTTCTTTTCTTCTTTTTTCTTTTTTTTCCCCCCCCCTTTCCGTTTTATTTTTTTTCTGTTACCTCTGTGCGTCTCATCCGCAGTTCGCCGGGTGGCCCCGCGCTTCTCCATCCTGCCCGTCAGCCACGAAATCATGCCCGGGGGCAACGTCAACATCACCTGCGTGGCAGTGGGTTCGCCCATGCCCTATGTAAAATGGATGCAGGGCGCAGAGGACCTGACGCCAGAAGATGACATGCCGGTGGGCCGCAATGTCCTAGAGCTCACCGATGTCAAGGACTCGGCCAACTATACCTGCGTGGCCATGTCCAGCCTGGGAGTCATAGAGGCTGTGGCCCAGATCACGGTGAAATGTAAGAGAGTGTGAGCATGCGTGTGCGAGTGAATGTGTAGCTTCTGTGAAGATGCATGTGTGTGCATGGTCAGACATGTGAGCATGGGGGAATGTGCATGAATGAGCATGAGACTGCAGGACCTTGCATTTGGGCATGCCTTTAGGAACACGTGCGTGTGCACGAGATGAGAAATATGGTTGTATGACCATGCATGGGAGCGTGTGGAGGCATGGTCATGCATGTAGGCATGTGGTCACGCACGTACGTACGCGAGAGAAGTGATGAGCGTGGTGTGAGCATGTGGGGGCATGATTTCCAGGGACTGTGTGTGCAAGTCTAAGCCCACGTGAGCAAATAGTTGCGTGGGTGCATGGGCAGGAATGTGCACGCGCGCGTGTGTGTGTGTGTGTGTGTGTGTGTGTGTGTGTGCAGGCATGTGAGTGTGTTCGTGACTGTGATGTTCTAGTGCATGGGTGCCTGGGTATGCCCAGACACAAAGAAATCCCCAATAAATGGAAAGCCAAAGGCTTCGCCCACTTCCCATTGCTGGCTTGGGGCTTTCCCTGACTTTGGAGTTGCCTTTATTTGGGACGCTGAGGTTCAAACCCCTGCATATGCATTACCAGTGCTGGGACGTGGGGCTGGCTGGCCAATGTGTGGACATCTGCAAGCAGCCAAGGGACTTGCTCCCTGCTCTTGTTCCAGAGTTGGAGGAGTCAGAGCAGGCCCTGAGGACCTGCCTACTTCTAGCCTGTAGTCCGTCGCACTAGAGCCTAGTTCGGGTGTCTGGGAGAAGCATCCTCTGTTGCCCCAGCGAATGAGATCCAGCTTCAGGCTAGTGATCCTGAAGAGGAGGGCAGGTGATATCTTTAAGCAGGTCCTGATGTGCGGGTGGGGCACTACTGAACTCTGGGCTGAGCTGGTGTCTGCTCTGAGCACTGACACCTTCCATAAGGGTTTTGGGGATGGAGCTGGGAGTGGGGATGGAAAGAAAATAGATACCATTTTGTCAGAGCATCCAACTCAGGGAGTGCAGACAGGACAACAGGGTCCAGAGCTTGCCTATAAGGACAGCCCCTGGGCTAGAGTGCATCCTTGGAGAAAGGGTGGGTCTAGCGCATGGCCTGAAGAGCCAAAACAGGCCTATGCTCTTTCAGCTTTCTAGATGTAGAAAGAGCAACCTGCATGCCTAGAGCAGAGGTGTCAAACATACGACCTGCGGGCTGGATTTGGCCTGCAGAGCCTTTCTCTCCAGCCCGCTGGGCTACCAGAAGTTGGGCCCTTTGGCCCCATAGGTCATGACCATCAGCAGTGAACTTGGCTTGCCCACACTGCCACCGGACCTCGCACCACTCCTGCCCCTGCTGTACCCTGCTCTAGCCCCTGGGCCCCTGCCATCACCACCCTCGCCACTGCAGCAGCCCTCATGCCCCGGGCGGGATCCAGCCCCATCGTCCAGATCTGGCCGGGGCCCCCGGTGAATTTGACACCCCTGCTCTAGAGGAAGCCACGCAGTGGCTGCATGCCACCGATGCAGAGCGAGGCAGCAACTTGCACACGTAAGGGCAGCTAGCGATACAGAATGAGACGCTCCCCCCCGCTCTCCCGGAGCTGCGAGCGAAGCCCCAGCGCGGTGCGAGCTGGTGGATGCTCAGTTGAAGCCTGCGTTAATGATTCCAGATGTTTAGTTGAACGCTTTCTTTTGATGGAGCAGTTTAAGGAGGGTAATAAAGAGCGTAACTAGGTTCATAATATTTCAGCAGCACTTTACGGAACAGCCGCGCTGCGATCCATGTGCTGCTGACGGCTTGTGGGGCCCTAACAAGCCAATTAGGCACCGTTTTAGCATATGGTTTTAAAGCGACTGTTCTTCCCAATCCTCAGCACTCCCTAAGGCTCCTGGAACACCTATGGTAACAGAGACCACTGCAACAAGCATCACCATCACGTGGGACTCCGGGAACCCCGATCCCGTGTCCTACTACGTCATCGAGTACAAGTCTAAGAGCCAGGACGGCCCTTACCAGATCAAAGAGGATATCACCACCACCCGCTACAGCATCGGGGGACTCAGCCCCAACTCGGAGTATGAGATCTGGGTGTCGGCCGTCAACAGCATTGGGCAGGGGCCTCCCAGCGAGTCTGTGGTGACCCGCACTGGGGAGCAGGCGCCGGCTAGCGCTCCTCGCAATGTCCAGGGACGCATGCTGAGCAGCAACACCATGATCATCCAGTGGGAAGAGCCAGTGGAGCCCAATGGGCAGATTCGCGGCTACCGGGTGTATTACACCATGGAGCCGGATCAGCCCGTCAGCAACTGGCAGAAGCACAACATGGACGACAGCCTCTTGACCACAGTGGGCAGCCTCCTGGAGGACGAAACCTACACCGTCCGGGTCCTGGCCTTCACGTCCGTGGGAGATGGGCCTCTCTCTGACCCCATCCAGGTTAAAACACAGCAAGGAGGTGAGTTCAGACCCCGCATAGGCACAGACGCACCGAGCTGCGGTAGATGCTTCCTGGAGGGAGGGGTGGCTAGCTGACTCGCGGTGTAGCAAGGCTGTTATGCCCGTGGCTGTCCCCAGAGCGTCTCCCTTTTGCAGGACATCTATGGTTTGAATAGCAGCAACTGTGCAGGGAGGACAGTCTTGGGTAGTGGTTGGAACAGAGGACCTGGGCATGAGGACTCCTGAGTCCTGTCTAGTAGGCAAGTAGAAGACAGGAGTCTGTTTTCTCCTTGACCGTGGCGTCTCGGTGTCTCGGTTTCTCCGCCTCTAAGGCTGTGGTGAAGCTTAGGTGGCATCCCCCAAACACTCTGCGATCCGGAGAGCTGTAGGTGTCTGCCTCTTGGCCAGGGTAAAAAACACCTGCTCTGGTGGATGCCTGGTAGAGGTTTTAGGCCAAGTGGGAATTGGGTTTCCCCATGTGCGAGATGCCGGCCAGAATGCCCTTTCCTATGTAGGGCACTGGATGAAAGGAAGGGTTTGTTCTTCCCTTCCTGCAATGGATCATTTTTCCTCCCCTTGTAATTGGGAGCTTGCTTCCAGGCTTGAATCCACAGGCCTTTGTATAGTGGAGAAGGGAATTTGCTCTCCCAACAAAAGGGCCTTAGCCCTGTGCCGGTCACGTGGGGGTGGAGAACTCTAGCTCTTGGCAGGGGGGCCTAATGGAAAGAGCTGCATCCTGCCCCGGGCTGACGGACCCCATGAGTCCAGGAGACCTCTTTGGTCTGCAAGTCCTCTAGACCAGCCACTCTCATGGCCCTGCTGGGTGAATAAAGACCCTCGCGGGTGACTTCGCACGCCAGCAGTCTCCTGCGGACACACCTTGAAGGAGAGGTGGGAATCTTTTAAAGGGCCAAGTCAACCAGGTCCCCATCTATCTCCCTTCTCCTCCTCTGCCCTCTCCTTCCCTGCCCTGCGGGTGCCTCTTCTGCCGGCCTCAGTTCCTGGGCAGCCGATGAATTTCCGAGCAGAAGCTAAGACCGAGACCAGCATCCTGCTCTCGTGGAGCCCTCCCCGTCAGGAGATCATAGTGAAGTATGACCTCCTCTTCCGGGAAGGAGACCACAGCAGGGAGGTAAGTCTTCAGAGGACCTCGTGCGGTGCCGGACGACCCCCCGTGCCTCGTTACCCTTGGGACATCAATGCCCCTCTGTCCGCGGAGGGACTGCAGGAGAGCTGGGGGAAGCAGAGCCCTTTTATTTCGGGGTGTCTCTGCTGCTGCTGCTCCTTGTTTCTTGGTTTTATTTCCTCTTCCCCCTTGCCCACATCCAGGTGTCGAGGACCTTCGATCCCGCAACCTCGTTCATGGTGGAAAACCTGAAGCCCAACACTGAGTATGTCTTCCGGCTGGCTGCCCGCTCAGATCTGGGCCTGGGGGCCTTCACCCCGGAGGTCCGGGAGCGCACCCTGCAGTCTAGTAGGTGTCTCTCCTTTCCCACCCTTCTCTGACGGGAAGGCAGTCAGGGAGCCAGAGATGGTGGGCGCAGGGGTATGGACCTGGGGGTCCGCGAGCTATACGTGGCACCGTTCCCTCAGCAGAGGATGAAGCATCTAGAGTTACTTGTGGGGAAGAGAGGGCGAGTTGGAGGACCCCCGTTTCTCGGAGGGTGCAAGTTGGCACCGTGCGCTTGAGAGCGGGAGACGCGAGCAGCTCGCTGGAGCGAGCTGAGCACGTCCCATGGGCCCCTGACGCTGAACATGCTCAGTGAGGATGGCTTCCCACCACCCCCGTGGGGCTATCTGTGGTCTGGTTCGTTAACAAGCAGGAGCTCACGGCTCGGGGTCGGGGCGGGGGGCGCAGAGGGACGCAGCTCGCTTTGAAAGCACTCTCAGCAAGAGGTTTGTGAGTGGCAGGGCGGGGGATAAAAGGCGGCGATTAATAAAACCAACATTGTCGTCGGTCTCGGGGAAAGCAGCCCCCACCCCATTGCTCATAAACGACTTCATAGCCCGCGGGAACACGGCCTGCTCCCCGGAGCCAGTGCTGCAGACGGGCCATGGCATGCTTGAAGGGGGGTTGCTAACGACACGGGGGCAGAGCGTACGTCACCAAAACGTGCTGGTTTTAGTTTAATGGATTGTCTCCCTTCGCTGTTGCCCTGGGGATGGCCAACCCTGGACGGCAATATTTCAACCTGGGCTTTTCACAGATCTTTGCTTTTAAACGAGGTGTTTTTTTTTCACTGCATGAGTGGCTGTGGCAGCTGTTCTTTGTGTTTTCTGTCTCCTCTCATCTCTACTAAATCACTCGGCCGCAGTTAGGAGTTAGCCGCGAGCAAAACTAACTCAGGACTGGCTCTGGCCAGCGTGAGGAGAGAGAGCGAGAGAGAGCGCTCCCATCTCTCCGAGTCCTTAACAAGCGGGAGCTGCAGCCCGACGGCTGGGCGGCCTGCCTTGCCTTCCTGTGCCGAGTGTTGCTTCCTTCCCCCTCTCCTGCAAGTGGGAAGAAAAGGAGCATCTGGGTCTCTGCCTCGGACGAAATTTCTCACTGGGGCTTGCTCGGGTCTCCAGTCCGTTCAGAGATGATTTCCGGTACTCCTTCTAATGTTTTAAAATATAGACAACCTATAACCCCCTCCAAAACAACCAACAACAACCCGACTTTTCTTGAATTTGCGACTCTGCTGGTTGTGGCTCTGACCGAGGTTGACACCATTAGAGGGAGTCGGCACTGAGAAATAATGAGTGAATGGTAAAAAGACAGGCATCGAAACTTTTCCTAACTCGTCTTTGGTTTTGCAAGAGCTTCTGGGAGCCGTGGGGAGGGATGGAGAGGGGAGAAGATTTCAAACCTGTGCTTTCTGGTTGAGTACATGCAGGTTGGGGGGGGGGAGGGGGACACTGGCTCTAGGGGTTAGGAGGTTTCCCCTAAAGGGTGACGAGGAGAGAGCATGGGGGAGGCGGGAATGGTTTTTATCCTGGCGCAAGCCCAGACCGAGGCCTAATTCGATTCTGTGTCGTTCGGCTGCATAGGCCCAGTTGTTAGCGACATGAATTTAATGCTCTTAAGAACCTCAGCTGGGAGCTGTCCGTATTTTGTAATGTGGTGAAACATTTTTTCCTGGCTGGCTGCTGGAGGAACGAGTCAAGTCTCCCCATCCGGGCGGCATTCTTCGGCTCGCAGATCTTCTGGCTCAGGACAGGCTTTTGTGTCTTCCTTCTGCAGCCCCTTTTCTGTTCAGCTCCTCCGTGGCCTGCTCCATGGCTCGTGCTCTCTCTCTTTCTCTCTGTCTCCTGTCCATCTGTCTGTCTGCTTGCCTGTGTTTCTGCCTGCATGCCCTTCCCTTCCAAGGCCTGCGAAGCCAGCTCCCTGATCTGTCTCTCTTTCTCTCTCTTGCCGGGCTGTTTCACGCCATGACTCCATCTCATCCTCGCATCCCTAGAGCCTTCCCACCCGTGGCCTGCTGTGGCGTTCTTCATCTTCCTCCCGGTCTCAGCTGCCATGCCCCTGCCCACGTAGCCAGCATCCCCCCTCCTGCATGTGCCCCTTGCACAGCCTCCTCTACATCTCTGCCAGGGTAGCTCTCCCGAGCATCATAACCAAAGTTAAAATCCATTAAACTAAAGGTAAAGTATCTTTTTCTTCTTGAAGTAGCTGGGTTTTAACTCTTCAAGTACCAGAGACGTGTGTGCGGAGGAAACGGTGCCTTTGGCAACCTAGCGGCAGAGCCCCTGGGGTTTCTCACCACTCTCTCCCATCAGAAATTTCTCGTGGTGTGCGTCATCAGGCAGGATGGACAGGGAGGAGGGTAGGCATGCAGGTTGCAAAGGAGCCGGGGAGGGATTTCATTCTGTCTGCTCCTTCCTAAGAGGGGACGTTCCCCCTCCCAGTTGCTCTGATCCTTCTCCTCTCGTCCCAAGAGAGTCATGAGTGCAATAAATCGATCCAAAGTCTGTGGTACCTAAAGGGTTAAAAACGTTGTCCTGTACGAGGTCAGTAAGGGTCATTCTTGTGGCTTGGACAGTCAACTTAAAGCATGTAAAAGATGCAGTTCAGGTGAGTACTGGCTGGTCTCAAGCAGATTCACAAATACAGTCCACCCTGTTGCTGCCACCTCCTCCGCACGCACAGCATCCCACGGTGGGCGCTCACGCGGGAGGTGTGGATGGGGCTGCTAGCAATAAAAAAGGCTTTATGGCGAGCCCGTGAGCTCTTCCGCCCAGGATCCTAGCGCAGCCAAGGGATCTGGTGCAGAGGTAAATCCCACTGCCTCAGAGCCACGTTTTGGGTGCTGCTTTGCTCATCGCACGCAGCTCGCAGGGCCGAGGGGAGCACGCATCACTTGTGCCTTACACACGCGCACGCACTTGCTCAGTCTCGCACGCACGTGTCCAGTTTCATGCAGGTTGGGCTGGATTGTGAAGGAAACTCACAGTGCCATGAACTCCAAAGAGGCGTCTTCAGTTGCGGCCAGCCAGCACTTGGTGGCTGTTTTCATCCAGGTGCTGTGGTCAGTGCGAGCGGCGCGGGGCACGGGCACCTCTGGGCCCCCCTGCTCCCTTTTAACCAGAGAAAGTGCTGCAAACGCAACCGAAAGGAGGTCTCGCGCCGGGGCCACCCGGCAGGTCCTTGTGCTGGAGTGTAGAGGGTGAGTGAGTGAGCATCCCGGGCACAGCAGCTGCCAATGGAAACAGTGAACCCAAGTGCCGGCTGGAGCTCGGTGCTCTGCTTGCTGGGGCTTTCGTTAGGAGTTTCTGCAGCCTTAGGCTCAGGATGGAAAGGGTAGGTCGGGTCAGACCCTCTCTGCAGTGGGTTTCTCATCCCTTGTGGCTTCAGCTGGGCTGCTAAGGAGTGAAGGAAGTTTTGATGCCACCACCCCCGGGGCTGATTTTTAAGTGCAGAGGGGAGGTCATCGGAGGCATCTGGGGACTGCTTAGCCTTGCCAGCAGTAGAAAGGGTCTTAAATGCTTCTAACGCATGGAAGGGTGCAATGCACTGGCATACTTGCGCCATTCAGGCAAGGCAGGCGACGAGAGATGCGGGGACTGTTCGCACTGTCAACCCGCGCTCTGGGCTGGGTATCGTCATCTTGCCCAAGACAGGACAGATCAGGGACAAGTGTTCTCATGACCGACATCCGGGGGCCATGGGGCGCTGGTGGGAATAGCCTAGAGCAGAGGAGCTGGTGACAGTCAGGACTGAACAGCCTCCAAAAAAGCAAACTACGTGCAGAAACCCACCAGGAGCAGCGGTCTGGCCTTGTAGCTCAGTTTCTCTTGTTCTCTCGTAAGAAAGTCTTATAAGTTAGCAGTTGAAGCATGGAAGGTAGGTACAGAGCCTGGGAATGTCCCCAAAGGAGCCGCTTGGTAGAGCGCTGGTGTTTTATTCTGATTTCCTTTTTGATGGATCTTTCGTTTGAAATTAATGACTTGATTTATTTTGGTTTTTTTTGTTTTCAAGTCTGTTGCTTTGGTTGATTGTTTGACATGCTCTGCATTATTTTGCGTGGCTAGCCAGGTCTGGGAGACCGGGACCCGACCCCCACCCACCCTCC
>NW_017728945.1:532262-558822 GCF_001723895.1 Crocodylus porosus | reverse complement strand
GTTTGTGCCTGAAAGCTTGCAAAGAAGAAATGTTTCCAACTATTGTAGTTGGTCTAATGAAAGATACTGGATTTACCCCAAGAAGCCCGTCGTCTTAGGGTAAATCGGCATTTGCACTTGCCTTTTTCCAAGTGACACCCCATGGTCGGCAGGTCTCCCTTTACCGGCAGGAGTTCAAAGCGGTTATTGTGGCTCCCTCTGACTCATTTAGAAGAGATGTGCAAACGTGCCTTGACAATTAACCAGCCGAAGCACGATTTTTGTCTCGCTTATTGGGTGGTGACGAGCGGGGCAGAGATCTCGCAGCTACGTTGTCACACCGAGGCGCTCGCAAATGGGTTTAGGCTGCAGGCAGATGGCACAACCGAAACCCCCTGGGAAGTGTTTCAGCAATGCAAGCGTTGCAGCCCGGGACGTGCGTACAGCCCCTGGGCCCTTCCCTGGCTGCAAGCACTGTGGTCGTCTTTAGGCACCAGCCCGGGGATGCTCCCAGAGGCTGCTGCGACCTGCAGTTGTGCTCACCCCTTCCCCTCCTGGGGTCCTGGGGTCTGCAATTTCAGCTCCAGTTCTTTACTTCAGCTGAAAGGAAAGGCAGAGGGGGTAGGGCTGGAGGGACCAGCTCCGGCTGCAGGGGAGTCAGCGGTGGGGGTGGTGGAGGGCAGTAAAACTGGCTCCTACGATAATGGAGATCCCAGCAGGAGATACGGGGGTCCCAGCGTGGACTCAGCAGCGCCCCTGGCAGCTGGATAGTTGATCTGCCCGCTTTCCCTCCCTCGCAGATCCCAGGAGATGCTATTTTGGAGGATTTTCAGCCGCTTTGGGAATGGTTCAGAGGGCTGGTACGTGCGTTCAGCCGGCGCTTTGAAACCGTTTCCGAGGCGTTTGGACCGTTTCACTTGTTTCGTGTGCCTGCACCCTTAGCAGCACGATTTCTCAGTCAGATATAGTGCTTTTAGGTCCCTAGTTCATCTTCTGAGTTTCAGACCTTGCTGAGCACCTGCCCACTGAAAATTAGGCCCATTTCAGCAATTAAAAATCAGGTTTTTGCAGAGTCGGATTTTCAAAGGGCGGAGCAGGTGCTTTATGGGGTTTTCAGAAGCACCGGAGCAGGTTCAGCACCTCGCTCCGTTAGGATGTGGGCACTTTGAGCATCCCATCAGGTGCCTAAATATCTTTGAAAACCCGCTCCTTAGTCCTTTGTGCAAATCTTTTGCAAAGGACCCCCGACTAAAACCTTTACCTACTTAAAATGTGACTGAGTATTTCAGAGGTTGCCAGGCTCCTTGAACCCAAAAGCTAACAGCTTAAATGTCCGCTCTGACCACCGAATGGCAAACCGTCTGTTGGAAACCAGCTAGATGCTCAGCTTTGGTTCGCCCTTGCTAGAAGCTGCAGGACTCCCTGGACTAGCCCGCTGTCTCTTTTATTGCTTTGCTTTGTAGCATTTCCGTTCCAATGCCCCGTTTCGTTTCTGTTGCCTTTTTTAATTTCTTTTTTTTTTTTTTTTTCAGTTTAAAAAAAAAAATTTAAAACAAAAAGCTCTCCCTCTTTTTTGATTTATCTTCCTAAACCAAATTTTTTGTACGTTTTATTTTAGATTTTTTTGTTATCATTTTCTTTTTATTTCTTTTATCTTTCCCATCTTTTGTTTTTTTCCCTTCTTCCCTTCCCTCCTGAATTCTCCCCCCTCCTAGAACCGTCTGCCCCCCCTCAAGACGTAAAATGCGTCAGCACCAGATCCACCGCCATTCTGGTAAGTTGGCGGCCCCCGCCGGCCGAGAGCCAAAACGGTGTCCTGGTTGGATACAGCATCCACTACCGAGCACTGGACTCTGAGGACACGGAGCTTAAGGAGGTGAACGATATCCCCCCCACCACGAATCAGATCCTCCTGGAGTCGCTGGAGAAGTGGACAGAATATCGCATTGCCGTGGTGGCGCACACGGAGGTGGGGCCGGGCCCGGAGAGCTCGCCTGTAATCGTCCGAACCGACGAAGATGGTAATTTCCCCCCCTTTCCACTCCTTTTCAGCCCCCTCCACCCCCATTTGAGACTCCCTTGCAAAGCAAGACCGTGGATTTGGTGACGGCGATGAATGAAGCACGCCTCCATGTCCCCGACCGCGGCGTGCACCCCCCTCCCCGAGGCGTGGGCCTGCTCTTAGCAGCGCGCTTGCTGTTGCCATCAGTGGCTCTTGAGAGTCGGGGCCCCCGTGGTTTTCCTCCCCTGCAAATTGATGTCAGGTGCCCAAGTCTTGCCAAGGCTGCTGCCGCCCCGAGCGCCAGCCCCACCTGCCCTCGCACGCAGCAAAGAAGTGACACCCGAGTTGGCTGGACGGGAAGGGATTGGGAGGGTGTCTTCCCCGTCAGCCCCTGCCATGGGTGTCTGTCTTAGACCAAGTGCTTGACATGGGAGAGGGATTTGTTAACACCCTTCAAACACTAGAAGAGGATAGAGACGCAACCGAAGGGGACAGGATTAGGAGCAATAGCCTCGAGCTTCAGCGGGGGAAATTCAGGTTGGAGATTAGGAGGCACTTTCTGACGACAAGGGGGGTCGAGCCTTGGGACAGGCTCCCGAGAGAAATCGTGGAGTCTCCGTCCTTGGGAGTTTTCACAAGCAGGTTAGACAATGCTTGGTGGGGGTGGGTTCGTTGGGGTGATCCTGCCCTGAGCAGGGGGCTAGACCAGATGACCTTGTGAGGTCCCTTCCAGCCCTACTTTCTTATGACCTTATGATAGCCTTCATCCATCGTGAAGAGGCAAAAAAGGGGCACATTTTTTTTGCCCCATTTTAGGTCACTTTTATGAGCGCTCTCATTCCCTTGCCCCCATGCAAGTACCTGCAAGTGGAGGGGTGGTATCTTGTCCAGAGAACTGGGGGGCAGAGGTGCCACGCTGCTTTTGTACACCGTTTCCTCCGAACCCCCTTTCATCCCAGTCGTTTTCCAAGACAGCTCTTCCTATTCCATGAGCTGGGATCTTGCAAGTGCTCCCAGGCACCAGGTATGAACATCATCAGTGACCTACGAGACGGGATGCAATGCACCCTCAGCAAGTCTGCAGATGACTCCAAGCTGGGGGGGAGTAGTAGATACGCTGGAGGGCAGGGCTAGGATTCAGAGTGACCCCGACAAATTGGAGGATTGGGCCAAAAGAAATCTCATTCATATATTTATATTTTTTTATATGTGTGTGTGTGTGTGTGTGTGTGTGTGTGTACACAGAGACACACACACATATTAGTGGTGTTCAGTTTAATTTTAATCACAGAAAAATGTGGATTTGGGGTTCCTGAAAATTGGGAATTTTATTTTTTTATTGGAGAAAACCAGGATCCCTGGTGATTCTTCCCCTCTGTTCAGCACTGGGGAGGCCACATCTGGAGTCCTGTGTCCAGTTTTGGGCCCCCCACTACAGAAAGGATGTGGAGAAATTGGAGAAAGTCCAGTGGAGGGTGACAAAAATGGTTCGGGCTGCGGGGCACGACTTGCGAGGAGAGGCTGAGGGACCTAGGCTGATTTAGTCTGCAGATGAGAAAACTAAGAAGGGGTTTGAATAGCAGCCTTCAGCTCCCTGCAGGGGGTTGCAGAGAGGATGGAGCTGGACTGGTCTCAGTGCAGGCAGATGACAGAAGGAGCAATGGGCTCAAGCTGCAGCAAGGGAAGTTGAGGTTAGATATTAGGAACAGTTTTCTCACGAGGAGGGTGGTGAAGGACTGGAAGGGGTTACCCAGAGAGGCTGTGGGCTCTCCATCCTTGGAGGTTTTTAAGACCCAGGTAGACAAAGCCTTAGCTGGGGTGATGTAGTTGGGGCTGGTCCTGCTTGGAGCAGGGGCTGGACTAGATGTGACCTCTGAGGTCCCTTCAGCCCTCATTTTCTACAGATCTGTGATCTGCGCTTCAATGGCAAGGGCTTGACTAGAGCTGGTCCCCTTGCATCAGACGTCATCCTTAGTGTCTCACTCATGTCCACGGCTCTTCTGGCTCCTCAGAAATCAGATCTCTCCCAGGGCTTGACACAGAGAGTTACAGGTCCCTTGATCAGGCATCGTTAGGAAAGAGGCTTGCGAAAGGAAAATTGAGCATCAGTACGAAATGGTCCCACCATCCCGCATCCAGATCACTGAGCCATGCCCTGGGAACCTGCCAGGTCCACCCGAGCAGCAGCCGAGGGGAGGCCCAGGGCCATTGGGTCCACCGCCCAGCTCCCTGCCTGTTTAGGGCTCTCGAGACACTCGCGCGGGCGGAGTAACCGAGCCCGGGTGCTAAATGTAACGCCTGCCCCCTCCTCTCCTTCCCTGCAGTGCCCAGTGCCCCGCCTCGGAAAGTGGAGGTGGAGGTCCTGAACTCGACTGCCATCCAGGTGTTCTGGCGCTCGCCAGTCCAGAACCGCCAGCACGGCCAGATCCGCGGCTATCAGGTCCACTACGTACGCATGGAGAGCGGGGAGGCCAAGGGCTTGCCCCAGATCAAGGACGTCATGCTGGCGGATGCCCAGGTGAGGACTGGCTTGCCCTTGGCTTTCTCAGGGGGGCTGGAGGGGTAGGGTGTTCTGGCCACTTGTGCGGGTTGTAGCGCCCGGGATCGCGAACAGCGCAGCATCCCCCGGGCCCAGCGTCATCCACGGCTGTCCTGCAGTTGTTTGAAGCTCCCGCTCGAGCTGTTGAGGAGGAGCTTGGGCTGCTCTCCCAGCACCAAACTCCGTAGTCTCTGTCCTTCCTGTTCCCGGGAAGGCCAGCGCTGGGGGCTGCCCCTATAAGTCAAGCAGCGGTCACTATGGACTCTACTAACCTGTCCCTTTCTACTTCTTCCTTCATGTCGGCCCAGGTCACCTCTGACCTCCAGTAGTTACTTGCCCGGGGACTCCTTCCTCATGCTGTCTCTGTCTTTTCCTCCTTCTCCCTTTTGTGTTCTCACTTGCAAATCCTCTCTTGTTCTCTGCTCAGTGGGAAACGGATGACACTGCTGAATACGTAAGTACCGTGCTCCTGCCCTGGTCCCAGTGCTGTCCCCTCCCTGCCCCACTTCATTTGTGGCGTGACGTTTTCCTCTCCTTTATTTTTGCAGTGCCAGCTTGTCTATTGTAAAGCCTCTAATGGTGTTTCTGTGCATCGTGCCCACCCCGTACGCTTCTCTCTGCCTCCCCGAGTGCTCCTCCGCTCCGCTGGCACGTGGCAGTACGGCAGGGTTCCCCCCGGGCTCTCAGGGAAAGGCTGAGGCAGCTGCCTCCTCAATCTGGGCGCTGATTTGGGACCAAACAAACTTAACCATGGGTTAAAGATGGGCTGGCAGGACCGAGGTTTGCAAATGCATCGGGGCCTGGTGGAGGGCTGAAAAACGTGGCGGAGCTAGGGATTAATGAGAGTTCAAAGCCCTGTTGCTTCCAAACCATCAGGGCTTCAGCCAATGCGCTGCGCCCTTCGGAAAGCCCGGGTCCTCGGCTCTTTCATGGCAGAAAGCACCTGCGTTAAGCCCTCGGGCCTCCGGAGGGGTTGGACCTTACAGCCAACACTGTCATTCTGATGATCTTTTCCTATTTCCGTTTGAAGGCTGGCATATTGCTACAGAGCCACCGGGTAAAGGCCACCGGGCAGGTTCCAAAACATTCATTGCTAAAACACGCCTTCCTTTTCCACTGAACTCCAAGTGCCTATAAAGGCACGCGAGCATCATGACTCCCATTTTACAGGTGCGGACACTGAGGCCCGGGAGCAGGGAGGTACCTTGTGCCCTGCTCCTGAAGCTCTAGAAAATAGAGCCAAGGTTTCCTGACCCCGGGTCTAGTGGCCTGAGCTCTGGGCTGCGTTGCCTCCTGATCTGCTCATCAGGACGGTGGTGTTTGTAAGGTCCACCCTCTCGCTGTCCAGGCCGGTGCAGATGTTCTCAGGACCTGGTGCACTTCTGGAGCCTCAACTTTTGGGAGGGCAGGGAAGGAGATCAATCGAAGATGTGCAAGATGCCCTTCTTCCTCCCCCAGGAGCTCTGGGGGGAACCCTGCCGCCTGTGCCCCCGTCCTGTCTGAGTTATTGTGGGTTGTCTTGTTATAACGCAGCCCTTTCAGAGGGCAGCATTGCAAACGGACCGTTTGGGACGCCGGCTTCGTAACGAAAGCTCGCGGGAGCCAGGTGTTGTGAGCGCGATAGAGAACGGGAGGTCTGTGTTTGGAGTTTAACCCAGAGCCTTAGCGTGCAGGCAGCAAATGTCGCCTCGCAGCCGGCATTCGAGTGATCCCTTTAATATTACGAAGGCATTTAAAAAAAAAAAAAAAAACAAACTCTCTTAGGAGAGAGGGGAGAAAAAAAGTTTAATCTCCTTGAAGCCACTGAGCCATCCTCTGAGACGGCGCGGGGGAGAGGGAGGCTTTGAAGCGCGCAGCCGTGTTTCGATGGCTGAAGCAGCTTGTGCTGAGATAGGGGATGTGTTTGAGGTGGATTTGAGAGACGGCGTGTTTTCATCCGGGTCCCTGTGGACGAGGGGTTGTTCGCAGCTGGGGGGTGCCCGTTCCCCCACCTCCGTGTTTTCCTACGACTGCCTTGTGTTTGCAGCTTTGGTGAGCGCTCCTGCATGCTAGAAAGGGCCAAGGCTCCCGCAAGAGAAATAGGTTGTTAACACCCTCCTTTCTTTGGGATCTTCCAAACAGGACATGATCATTGCTGGGCTCCAGCCCGAGACCGCCTACTCCATTACGGTGGCTGCCTACACCATGAAGGGGGATGGCGCTCGCAGCAAACCCAAACTGGCTATGACCAAAGGTGCAGGTAAGAGTCTCGCCACCTGTCTTTGCATTTTCTCGCGCTTCCCAAGGCCCTCAATCGAACCAAATCCTCCTTTCTCTCGTTGCAACTGAAATGCCTGGCTGGAAGGGAACCTCGTGCCTCAGTCCCGCAGGGAGCCCTTAGCTCTTTACCCCTGCCTCATCCTCCTTCCCCTTGCACCAATACAGCAGAGGTCTTCCGGTTGCCCCTACAGAGAGCATGCCCCCTCCACGCCAAGGGCAGCCGCCGCGTGGTGGTGACGCTGGGAGTAAGCGGCTCCTTAGCCCTGTCGGGCTTTCCTGGAGCTCCACATCCTTCCCGGGGAGCGTCGTGTCCACGGGGGCTCGGCGCACGGGGCAGGGCAAGCGGTTCCCAGAGCCCCGAGGATCAAGTCTCACCTCCCTCCCCCGAGCGTGTCCTGCGCCTGCCCGACCAGCACCGCGGTGCCCGCGGCCTGCCCCATCCAAGGGAAAAGCACTCCAGCCAGGATGCTCGGCGTGGTCCTGCGGGGGAGCAGCTGCTGGGCCCCGCGGCCAAGTGGAGCATGCGACGAAGGGAGTTTGCTGGAAGAGCCGGGAGGATTTGCCATGACGGTTTGTTCCCTTAAGTACCGGGACCGTCTCCAACTGGGCAGGAAAGGCAACGAGGAGAGGGAACAGCTTGAAATCCAAGTAGACTTGCAAACAGCCAAGCCGGGGAAGGGAGCGCGGTGACAGCTGAAGCCGCCCACTCTCCCGTCCCCGTGGGGTTGTATCTGATGGCTGTACCCTGGCTCAGGACTCAGTACAGAGGGGAAGTACAGGCAGCGTTGACCTTTTGCTAGACAAGTCTCCAGGACCCGGGCTCTGCCTGCCCTTCCAAACCTCCCCAGCCGGCTCTTTCCTTCCCTTTGCCTTGGTGTTTGTGGCAGAGCAGCTCCCAGCCCGTGCATAAAAGAAACGGGGTCGCAAGAGGATGCAGGGACCAAGTGGAGGAAAGGCAACATCTCTGTTCCCCAAACTGGCGCTTCTGCTGCCCCCCTCCACGCCCACCGGGTGCCTCTGCCCCGTGGCTTCCTGCGGGGGGGCAGGGCCATGCCCAGATGCGGGACGGACGGTCTAGGACCTCCTTTCCCTGGCTCATCTCAAGACACCTCCACTGAATTGCATTTACCTCCCTCTCCCCTTCCGCTGATGCTTTTGGGCAGCTGCTTTCTCCCCTTCTCACTTCCTTTCTCTGTTCCTCTTCTTGCCTTTCATTTCCCCCTTGCTCCTCCGCCCCCAGCAGCTGAGTACATTGACAGCAGCCGCCCCCGGGAAGTGTTATGAGCTCCCGCTGCTGGGATCAAAGGCCCTCGGTCAATATGGCATAATTAACCTGGACATCCCCCTAGGCCCCCAAGCCAACGTGGAGCCACAGCTGAACGAGCAGCGCAGCCAGGAATCGAGTGCTGGCCCGGATGGGAAGCACCAGGCATAGGCTTTGTGGCTCGCACCTTCATCCCTTCCCCGGCACCTGGCCTCCAGAAGTCACGGGCTTTCGCTGGCTCCCTTTCATCTGGGCTTTCCTGCCCATTCGGAGGCAATCCTGGGCCTCGTGGGAACAACCCCTCGGTGGCACCTCTCCAGACATGGACCGCAAGCTTCGTGCAGATCTGCTCCCTGGTCCTTGCAGCGTCCCTTCAGTTTAGCCTGGCCACCCCAGCGTTGTCCCTTCCCTTCATCCTCCGCCCTGGGTGGATGTCCCACCCGCCCCGCTTCTCTCCCTTATTCTCTCCTTTCTTAGTCTCTTCTTCTCTCCCGTAGCCTTTCCCCACTTCGTCCCTCTCTCTTCCCCTGCTGTCCCCATCTCTCCCTTTTGAATCTGCAGCACAGGTGCATCGATCACGGAGGGGACACGTTCTCCAGCAGAGCAGCTATTACCCAAAACTCAATTTCCCCCAACTCGAAATAGCTATTTTTTTTTCAAGTCTTTCAAATGGCTCTGTAACGTCCTTATCTCCTTCCACTCGAGTCAATATACCTTCCGAGAGGAGAGATTTCTTTCTTTATCATTCAGGGCTAGGGGCTGAATTTAAATACTGTAATACATCCCATTTTCTTCTTTAATGTCCAAACCAATTGCAAAATAAAACACTTTTCCCCCCCACTCTTTCCCCCCCCTTCCCCTTTCCCCCCACTCCCAAATTATATTTGTTGTGCAAATGTAATATTTCCTGGCCCAGCTGATTATAGTCACATTTGTGATAAAAACAGAGACATAAAGGTAATGGCATTGTTTTTCTCTGTAATAACATTGTGCTTCTTAAGTGTTTCCAAAGGAGGTTTTCCCAATTGCATTCGCCACTCGTTCTCTACCAGTTTAAAATGAATAAAACATGCATTACAGGCAGCCCCCATCTGTGTGTTTGGATGTCAGGTTTGCTGCAGCCAGTCAAGGAGACTTCCCCGGCGTCCCCTGCCTGCCCAGGTCCCTAAGATATAGGTGTATCCATGTAGAGCTTCATGGTTTTATTACATCTCTGCTGGAATTACAGATATAGCCCTCTTGAGTGTATATTGCCATTTTATAGCAGCAGGACTTTGGCTGCTGTGGGTCCCCTGCTTTCACTGGCGAAACGTAGGGTGCACACGCACCCCCTGAGATTGGCTGGGCCCCTCTGGAAGCGCCAGCCGCGAAACCCGTGGCGCCGGTGAAAGTGCGCTTGCGGCTTTGCCCCCGGCTTGGCAACCCGCCGCTGGGGGACCTCCCCCGGTCGGCCCCGTCAGCAGTCTGGCGCCTCCCAGACTCGGGAGGCACCAGTCGCCCATGCCTCCTTTCCCTGTGGCAGATCAGGGCATCGGGTCTGCGTTGTCAGGGTCAACGGTCGTCTTTCGTGGCGTCGTACACAAACGCACGCGGAGGTGTCTGCCCGGTCCTCTCTAGCTGACAGTGCAAGCGGCAGAGCAGCTTTAACGCTCACCTGCAGGCCCCGGTCAGGCTGACTTCAGAGTTGGCTTGTGTTTTTGGACAGCCCCGACTCCCTTCCCTTCTGCCTGCTCTCCTCCTCCCCCAGCCAGCCTGGAGAGAGAAGGAAATTAGATCTTTACTAGAGCGGAGTGAGTGGAAACGACGCAGGAGCTGGTGGAGTTAATGCCCTCACCGCTCTGGCTCCAGCATCCCCCGGGCCTGCATACGCAATCGAAACCGCGGCCATGAGAGGCCGCAACCGTGAGCTCATTTAGCAGTCCTGCCGCGACAGGGCTCGTTAGCCAGCGGCACCGCCGAACTCCCGCGATATCCCGGACGCGTGCCGATCGGATGGGTTGCGTGCGGAGGAGCCGGCCGGGCATTGGCAGCCCCGGTGATGTCCTGCCTTTCCTTCTGGAGGGGAGAAGGAGCAGGCTGGGCTCTGCTGCCAGGCTTCCCTTGCCCCCAGCTCTCTGTTCCCAGCTGGCTGGCCGAACGGCTGCCAGCTCCCTTCAGCTGGCCCCGTGCCGGCCGCTCGGGACCCCGGGCTGCTCAGGAGCTCAGCTTTCCCCTCCGTCATTACTTCACCCTCAGCAGCTCTGCACTTCCCAGTTGGAGCCGATCTGCTCCAGCCCTGCTTTCCTGCACGAACCGTGCTCTCCTTACCGGCTGGCGCGTGGGGGAAAGGCTGGGCAGGAGGTAGGACTCTGGGCTCTTTCTTCCCAGCCGTGAGGAGTCAGCAGGACAGTGGGCATTGAGACGCTGGGGTCCACTCCAGGCCCTGCTGCCAAGTGATTTTGCAGCCATTCCCACCGAAAGTTTCCGGGAGGAAGGAGTGATGCACGGGTCCAGTCCCGTGCGTCTAAATCTAGCATTGGAATAACAGCAAACACTTTGAACCCATGCAAGAGAAGCCAAGACCCCGTCGTGCCGCCTCTGTGGGGTCTGCCCTGCGGATCTGCCGTGCGGGTCCTCCCTGCCCCGTGTGAAAACTAGCACATCACTGATGGTCTCTTTTCTATTCTCCTTTCTCCCAGTTCCAGGGAAGCCGATCCTGTCTGTGCACCAGACTCAGGAGAACGCTCTCCTGGTGAAGTGGGAGCCCCCCTTGGAGGCAGAGGGCCAGGTGATGGGCTACCGGCTGCAGTTCGGGCGCCAGGACATCGCCCCCCTAGCGACTTTGGAGTTCGCGGCCCAGGAGGATAAGTACACTGCCGTCAACATCCACAAAGGCGCCACGTACGTGTTCAAGTTGGCCGTGAAAAGCCGGGCTGGCTTTGGGGAGGAAGCCACGCAGGAGCTCACCATCCCGGAAGACATCCCCAAGGGTTACCCCCAAATCCTCGAGGCGAGCAACATCTCCTCCATGTCGGTCCAGTTCGGCTGGCTCCCCCCCGTGCTGGCCGAGAGGAACGGAGCCATCGTCAAGTATACCGTGGCCTACTGGGAAGCCGGTTCCCCCAGTAACCTGTTGGAAAAAGACCTGCCCCCCTCCCCAGAGAACTCGTACACCCTCAACGGTCTCAAACCCAACACCGCCTACGATGTTAAAATCCGTGCTCACACCAGTAAAGGCCCCGGGCCATACAGCCCAACCGTCCAGTATCGGACGTTCCAGCTGGACCAAGGTAGGACTTACCGGTTTCTCCTCTCTCTCTCTCTATCTCCATGTAACCGGGGCTGGTGCCAGGAGGCAGAGAGCTGGAGAGGTCAAGCCAACCTCAGACAGGCTTTGTGAGTAAACGCAAAGCGCGTGGTCTCACGCTGAGTCCCTCAGCTCCTCTCTGCCTTCACCAGGTAAGTCCCTTTTACCGCTTTCTTCCAAGTTAAGTCCGGACGCTCTTGACTGGCACCCGGGCGGACCAGTCGCTACCACAGGTGGGAAGAGCCTTTTCTTCAGCTTTTGCGAGCCGCCTCAAAACACAAAAAGACCACGCACAAAACCAAAAAAGACCAAAACCAAAAGCCGAACGAAACCCGGGATGGGTCTCCTCCTCGACTGAGCATGCTCAGCAAGCCAGCGCCTCGTTCTCCGCAGCAGCCACTCAGACACGTAGCGCGTTTGCTAGGGACGAAGGCAGGCGCGGGCAGGGCCTCCCTCGCCCCTCCCCAGGCTAGGCTAGGGCCGGGGGCGCTGGGCTGGGAGACGGACTCTGGCGACACCCGAGCGAAGCGTGCGGGGGGGAGCAGACCCTCCTGTTCCCGGCGTGGGTGCCGCTGCCCCGAGGGTGGCGCCTCTGCTGTCAGCCTCTGATACCCCCCCTCTGTCTCTGCCCCGTCCTCTCTGCCTCTTCTCTCCCCTCCCTCCACACTTTCTTCCAGCAGTTTTACCCAAAAACTTCAGGGTGAAGCTGGTGACGAAGACGTCTGTCCTCCTCAGCTGGGAGTTCCCCGAGAACTACAACTCTCCCGTCACCTACAAGGCAAGCGAGTCTGGCGGGGGCCCCCCTCTGGCCCCTCTCCCCAGGCCCACCGTGCTGCCAACACTACCATTCGTGGCTGGGGTTAAGTCTAGGGTGAAGCCCTGCCACGCCCCTGGGAAGCGACGCCTGCGGCTCGGGACAAACCCCGGGCCTGAAGGCGTGCTGAGGCCCGAGCTGCGTCTCCGGCTCGGGATTGGCATGTCCTGGCTGTCGGCTATGGGCTTCAGCTCTCGCGTCCCCTTGTGCAAAGCCAATAGAAAGTTTTTGGCAGCGATACGCAGTATAGGCTGTGGTGTTCCCCCAGCCCCAGTATCTGCCCCTGAGAAGCACTATGGTTTAGGGGTTTATGGCAGCGGACGGGGCGCCAGGACATCTGGGTTACGTTCCCAGCGAAGGCAAAGGAGTAGCCAGAGCAGGGGCGGGCCGCGTGGCCTTGTGCTGTTGCCTAGTCAGGCGTCCTGGTTTCCCTTCCCTGCATCTAGCGCAGGGGTGGGCAAAATGCAGTCGGCGGGCCAGATGCGGCCCCCCAAAACATTTAGAAAATGAATATTTATCTGCCCCTGCAGCCCTCAATGGCTCGCCAAAACTCAGTAAGCGGCCCTCCGTCCGAAATAATTGCCAGATCTAGCGGTAGAGCGGGGCGGTGGTGGAGAGTCGAGACCCTTGAGTCGCGTGCCCGGCTCCGCTCCCGAGTCGGTGCAGCCTGGGGCGAGTTGCCGCATTTCCCCGTGCTGCCCTTCTCCCGTGTCTGCAATGGGGACAGTGCTCCCTGAGGGAGGCAGGAGGTGGCATCTTCGTGCCCACCGTGCCGCCCCGCGGACAGCACCGTCGGCGCACGCAGCACGTTCGCTGTTGCCCCTGTTCCTGTCCAGGCGGGGGGGCATCCCCTCGCCGCGCTGTGCGCTGCGCTGCCTTCGTAGCATTGTGAGGCGGGTGCCAGACTCCTCATGTCACAAAAAAGAGAGCGGTTGACTTGTGTTGTGTGGCCTCGCTCACGGTCTCACGGCTGTCCCTTCCCTCCCCGCTCTTAGATCCAGTACAACGAGGATAGCATCAAAGTGGAAGGCCACACCACCAAGAAGCTCATCACCAACCTGAAGCCCCGCACCTTCTACAACTTCGTCCTGACCAACCAGGGCAACAGCATGGGTGGCCTGCAGCAGAACGTGGCGGCCTGGACCGCCTCGGACATCCTGACCAAGAAGCCAGAGGTGACCCACCGGGCTGACATCGACGGCAGTGTGGTGGTGATCCTGCCGGACGTGAAGACCACAGTGCCTGTCCAGTAGGTTCCTCCGGAGCGATTTTAAGTTTGTTGTTATGAATTAAGCTTCTCATTGCGCTCTTATATCTTGTGCAACACCTCTTGCTACAGCGACATTGCTGCATGGCTCTGGGCGCGGCACGGGCGCTGGCCAGGTGAGCATTCCTCGCCCAGCCACCCACGGTGCCTCCATCCCAGTGTGAAGGAGCCACCTCCCAGGGCCAGGTGACAGGCTTCACCCTCTGTGACTCATTTCATTCTGGGCTATTTCACTGCGGTGCCCACTTGCCCAGGACGAAGCACCAGCTCATGTACCAGAGGCCCATCCCTGGACAGGGCAATGACTTCCAGTCACTGGAAGCCAAGCTGATGGCCCGGATCTGGCAAAACTGGTGTCCCATTGGTGCCTCCTCCTCACCCCTCCATATCTTACAGACTTCACTTTGCCAGTTCGCTCCCCTTGCTGCACCCTGAACTCCTGCACTGTAAGGCCCAGGACAGGGACTCGCGTCTGGTTCTGCCACCGATTCACTGTGATTGGGGCAACTCACTTAATCTCCGTGTCCCAGTTTCCTCAACTGTGAAATGGAGATAATTACTCCTTCCTTCCCCCTACACTGCATGTGTTCAAGGCAGAGGGCTCATGGATGACCCCAATGATGACGACGGTCGTTGCGTTTCTCGAAGGGTCGCACAGCATCCTTGTCTGAAAATCTCCCCCTTTAGACTGGCTACCTCTGTCTCAAAGGACAGAGTGGAGGCTTCTGCTATTCCCAGGCATCAGGAGCAGACAGCCTGCTATTCTTCCTCCTCTGGCTCAAGTTAAGGAAGCGAGGGGAAGCCAGTTTGTATTCGACTGGACACACGGCTGCTGCAACGGCCCCTGGGGGGTGAAAGGGCAGTGTCGAAGACATATTTAATCCCCCACCCCACACACACACACACAGCACCTTGATGCTCTAGGTTAAGAATACAGATCTCTAGGTATCGGCAAGCACGTGGCTTCCAGCCGCAGGAAACTGGGATGCTGGAGGCTGGGGGGAGGGACTGATAGAAGCAGTGCTGTGAGACCCTCGGAGAAACATACCCACCGTTGTCGTCGTTGGGGACGGTTTCCCGTCGGGCGAGTGCCGACTCCTTCCATAGAGAACAGCGGCCCCAGGTGCAAGGTACCGTTGCGGGTATCAGCTCCATGGGCCACCCTGCAAGAGCACAGCATGACTCCTGGGGGGGCTGTTCTCTCCCTCTCCTTCCGTGACTCATTCTTCTGCCTCCCTGTCGTGCCTCTCAGGGCTTACTACATCGTAGTGGTGCCTCTGAAGAAATCCCGTGGCAACCCCATGAGCAGCCCTGAGGAGATGGACCTGGAGGAGGTGAGTGCTTGGCCAGCTCTCACGCAACTTCGAGCAGAGACCTGTGTGCAGCGCAGGTGGCTGTGGCGTCTCGGCCCCACGTAATGCACCGCTCGCCAACCTGGGCTGCATCAGTCCCGTGCCCAGAGGGAGAGCAAGGATGGACCCGGGCAGGCGGTGCCAGTCTGTCTGGTACTGGGCAGTTCGGTTGCCTCTGGTCCCATCGGTATTGTACGCACCCAAGGCTTTCTGTCTCAGCCGCCACTTCCCTTTGCTTTCCCAGCTCGTGCAGAACATCTCCAGGGTCCAGCGCCGCAGCCTGCGCCACTCCCGGCACCTGGAGGTCGCCAAGCCGTACATTGCTGCCCGGTTCCGCGTGCTGCCCTCCCACTTCCTCCTGGGCGACATGAAGCATTACGACAACTTTGAAAACAAAGCCCTGGAAGCCGGGCAGAGATACGTCGTCTTCATCCTAGCCGTCCTCCAGGACTCTGAGGCGGTGAGTGCTGCTCTCCTCCTTTCCCTGTCCCAGGTGCCAGTGGCCTTGCTCCCCAGTCACCAGCCGGGGTTGGCTCTGAGTGTGTACGTACCTTGTCAGCCAGCCTGGGACCCCGGAGCCCTTGTTGTGGTGCTCAGCAACTATCTGCCTGGGACTCCTTTAAAAAAAAGGCACCAAATTTAAATCCTCCTCCAAACTTTGTGAGCACAGGTGCAAACACGCACAGCCCATATCTGTGCACTGCAGCCGGCCAGTGCGGGTCGGGGCCTGTGAGCAGGGTCTGAGAGTGCAATGCTCTCACTTTGCACGAGCCTGCTTTTGGCGGTGGCTTTTCCATGCGTGGGCACCTGCTTTGCAACCAGAACTGGAGGATGCTGAAATATCAGCTAAAACACACCCCATCCATGGACCCTTTACAAATAACAACACCCAGAGGAAAGTGCCCCCACTCCCAGTGAGGGCAGCAAACTCAGTCCGAGGGGGAAACCACTGCGCTGTAGGAGCAATCGCCCTATGGGGCACTGATTTGAGTGGCAAGGAACGGGCTTGGCTATGGCCTTCCACGAGCAATTCCTTCCAGCATTCGCGAACCTTTCCCCTGCTGCAAAGCAGCAGCGTCTAATACCGCACGGCTCTAAATGCCCCTGTGGAATTGTAGCAGGAAGTGATTGAAATAATTTTTTTCAGCGGGGTTTTTGCAAATAAATATTTAGATGTCTCTTCGATATTAAGGGATTAGGCCGACACGCCTGTGAACGGATTTCCCAATCGGATTACTCCCGCTTGCGGTAATTTCTGCTTTAAGAACAAGGTACAGCAGATTCGCTCACAATGGACTGAAAGAGCAGCAGGCTTCTGTGTTCCCCAGGGCGGCAGCATCCCATTTGTGCCAGCGGTGTGGAGCAGAGGGGATTTGCCGCAAGCAGCCTGCTCTGGTGCAGTGCACGCGAGGATCAGAGCCACGGGCCCCCGAGGTTTCAACCTGCCTTAGTAACCTTGGGCAGGTCTCTTCCCCATCTGCTTCATGTCACAGCACCCCTCCTTCGTGGCGGGGCAGGCCGGGCACATTTGGGAAGGTGCAAGGAGAGTGGGCACTGTTGTGCTGGCATGTTGGGTTTCCTGCACAGGGGGAATTTTTGTCATGTCAGAGCCTCTGCAGAGGCCCAAGACCAGCTCGGAGGCGGCTGCTGCTGCATCCGTAGTTCAGGGCCGTCCAGCTTCTCGGGAGCCAGGGACCGCTGGCCGTGCAGGGCGCACACCGCGGGGTTGGCCCCCTTCCACCTTGCAGCTTTATCCTGCTCCTGGCCAGGTGTGCCGCCTGGGCAGCTTCCTCCTCTGCCGTCAGATACAGCACAGCAGCTCAGCACCCTTCACGCACACCTAGCCCCCTCCCCTGCCGCGCGCACAGCAAAGCCCCTTGGTCCCCTCTCAGGGGGACCTTGGAGAGCCTGGCTGCCTCTGCACCCGGAGCACGGAGAGAAGCGGTAGCCAGGCAGGAGCCCGTCCTCGCGAGCGGGCAGGTAGACAATACTGCTGTATGTAGCATATGCGTGGACCTCGGCCATCCAGCCGGATGGAAGTGGGTGCGCTGGGCTCCTGGGCAAGGAAGGCAGCTCCTGCTGGGCTGCGATGCAGCAGCGATTTGCTGCTCTCGGGAGCATGGCCCAGGGAAGGGAGGGGAGAAGTGCCCCACTATATTCATTAGTCGGGCCAGGTCTGAGCATTAATTCTCATTTTAATCCGATCCCCCTCCCCTAGTGCCATGTAACCCCAGCTGAGCATGGAGTAGCGGAGGAAGGCAGGGATGGGGAATCACTGGGATGTCGTGAGGTGGAGGCCTTTGACAGCAGGTGTTTGAAAGCCACCTTCAAAGCTCCCCCTCTGAAACCCCGGGCGCCGGCCAGCATCCCTGCCAGGACACTGGATGAGCTGTGGGCCTGGTCCAGCCCGGCTGTTCATGGGCATGGGGTATCCCAGGACTCCCTCTGACATAGCGCCCACCTCTGCCCCAGGACAGCGCCGGGTGCTGCAGAGGGAGATGCGAGGGCCCTGACTCCTCTTCCAGCTTTTCCCCTGGGAATCCCGAATCCCTGAGTCCCATTTTCTGACCCTTCGTGTCTTCCAGACATTTGCAGCCAGCCCTTTCTCTGACGTGATCCAGCTGGACAACCCCGACCCGCAGCCGATCATCGACGGGGAGGAGGGGCTGATATGGGTCATCGGGCCGGTCCTGGCCGTAGTCTTCATCATCTGCATTGTCATTGCCATCCTGCTCTATAAAAAGTAAGGGAGGCTTCTCACTTGGGTCCCTTGCCCGAGCCATGGGGGCAAAGGCCACAACCTGCACGCTCGGGCCTGGGGTTGCTAGGCTGAGGGCACCCCCTCGATCAGAGCCACAGCGCAAAGCCTGGGGCACAGGAGAGGGAAAGGGGAGGGCCGGGGGGGCGTAGGAGACTGGTCGAGTAGTTACAGACCTCCACCTGGTCCCACCTCAAGGCGCAGTCGATATTGCTGCGTCTCTACTGCCAGGTCAGTGGTGTAGATGGCATGAGTTTGGCTGGTCTCAGCCCATTTCCTTGGGTCCCCCATACGCTGAAAGGAACGCCCTGCTCCCTCGAGTAAATAGTTGCCGGCAGTTGAGCGGCTATTCATCCTGCAGGCGCGCTGATCAGGGCATTGCTCCTCCAGCTGAGGTCGGGGGCACGCGGAGAGGACCAGTGCGCCTCTGAAAGCTGCCTTCTTCCTTTCTTGCTGCCTGATGCAGCCAGTTGCCAGAACAGCTCCTAGGCACAAGCCGACAAGCCCAAGCTTTGCTTAGCTGCACCCCCAGCACTCGGCTCGGGATCAGGAAACCCTAGGCCTGGCTCCACCACGTGCAGTGCTTGCAGGGGGCAGAGGAGTGTGAATTGTGCGGGAAGGACCGGAGAGAAAGCAAGCAGAGCAGGCTGGGGGCAGGGAGGTGGCAGCAGCCGCATCAGATCAAGGCCCACGGGGGATGCCGCTGGGTTGGAGGCTTCACCGAGCGGAGGCTGGGCACCGTGCAGCCATGCTCTGGCTGTCATCCCTGTGCCTGTCGGTCCCCCAAGGGGTGCCCTTGACTTCTGCTGGGAGGCACATGCTTTACCCCGAGCGTGTGTGAAATGGCTAAATGCCCCGGGGGAGCTGGGGCACTCGGGAGTCCCCTCTCGGGTCCATTAGAGACAGCGCGAGATGGAGAGCCCTGCTCGTCCATGTGGGTCATAAGAGCTAGAGCTGCGTGACTGGTTCTGCTGCCTCTACAGCTCCTTTCTAACCCAAACGTTTGTCTTTTCTTCCCTCTACTTGCTGCTTCCCTGGACAGCAAGCCAGACAGGTAAGAGCGCCAAGTTTGGCATCTGCTTCGATCTCCCCTGCGCTGGGCTGGCTGTGTCTGGGCCGAGGTCCCTGCCTGTGCGATGAGCCTCTGTCAGTTTAGTTCCTGCTCCCGGGTGTCCTGCGGGACATCGGGGATCCAGATAGCCCGAGAGCAGGGAAGGCAGAAAGCCAGAAGGAAGCGCCAGCACCTTCCTTGCCCTGTAGCATAAACGAGCCTGTCTTTGGACGGGAGGACGGTGACAGCAGACAGCTTGGGCTGTAATCAGAGCAGAGTGCGGGCTGTCTCCGCACAGGCTCTCTCAGCCTCTAGCATATTGGAAGCTGGATCTGGCCAGCCAAGCTGTCCTCATCCCAGTGTGGAAGCGATGCCTGCTCCCTCCGCCAGGCCCTCCGCAGAGTTTGTTTACAGCTCAGACTCCTCTCCAACTGTTTCCGAGGCTGGGAGAGTTTTCACCAGAAGCAACCGGCAGGTTCAGCCAGCGAACCATGAACGGCAGCAAAAAACGGCGCTCCTTCCAAGCTGCAAAGCGCGGGCGTCCTCCAACGGCGCTCCGTGCAAAGCCGGCGGAGCCCTTGGCAGGACCTCCCGCTAGAAATGACATTAAGAAACAGCGCAAAGTGGCATGAAATGCTCCATGCTGTGTGTGGGTAAGGCAGATTATGGGGGCACCCGCCCGATCCAGACTGAGAAGGAAGGTGTCCATGAGGAGGTCCTGCTGGAAGTTAGGTTAGGTTACGACATGCCTGAGAGCCTCTGTTTGCAGCAAACGCTGCCGGACAGACAGCCGGCTCTCGGCTCTTGGAGCTGTGTGATAGAAGAGTCCGTGCCTTGCAAACGCTGCCCGTGGCTCCAGTCCCTTGGGCTTAAAATGCGTGGGCCCAAACTGCATGCAGAGTGACCGTGGCTTCACTCGGGGCACGTCCCGCCGGGAAGCTGCGGTGCAGTGATCTGCAACGCAGTTTAACCCCGCACTAGCTACTCGGGCCTGAGTCCCAGGTAGATGCGCCGAGGGCAGGATCAGTGCAAGGTGCCTTTCAAAGTCCAGCTCAGAGAGTGCAGGTGGGCACTGTGTGATCCAAGCCCTACTTGACTGCATGCAGGCGCCCCTGTGAAGACGAGCCTTTAAGCCATGATTTTAAACTCGTGTAGGAAAACCAGCGCAAAAAGCTACGTGAATATTCTTATTCTGGTCTAAGACTTGAGTCCTAAAGCTGTCATTTCAAACCAGAGTATTTAAACCCGTGCAAAAGGCTGTGTGAATGGGTCTAAGACTTCCCTGTTTCAGTTTGGTTTAACCCAGCTTCTAATCAAGCCTGGTTAAATCCGGACTCGGTGTGCCCATACAGCTTTTGGCCAAGTGGTTTCAAGTTGCACTTTTTAGGTAAGGCAAGGCAGCTTCGTTGTGCACCCGAGCTCTTAGTATGTCCACGCTGGCCGGGGCAACGCCCGTTTCGTGCAAGCGGTACAATTGTGTGTGTGGACAGGGCTCCCGGGTGCCTGGTGGAGTGCAAGACATGGCCGCTATAACTCACTGTGTACTTGCACTCCAAGAGGCTGGACGGGAGCCGAGCAGGAAGTGTGGCTAGCAAGGGCTTTGGGATACAGCTTGCTTATCATACTGAGCCCTGTCAGACCCGTCTGCACAAGGGGCAGCTTTCAGGAGGTTGCTCTTGGCTTGAAGGGCTAGCACGGTGGGTGCTGCACGCTCACTGACTTCAGCACTGGTGCCCGTTGCACGACTGTCCCTGACACCCGTTATCAGACCTGTTTTGTCACCCCAAGCTCCCTCCGTTCAAGAGTCGGCTGCACTGAACGCAGACTCCCTTGAGAGCCGCCCCCAACCACGGGCCTGAGCGTGGCCGGGTGGCTGGAGTCTGTCGTAAGGATGGACGGGCCCCGTGCTAAGAGGCTTCTGGCTTTGTTGGGTTTTTTTTTTTTAAAGCAAACGGAAGGATTCGGAGCCACGGACGAAATGCCTCTTGAACAACGCTGAGATCACCCCTCACCACCCCAAGGACCCCGTGGAGATGAGACGCATCAACTTCCAGACGCCAGGTAACCGGCTGCACACCGGCCTCCCACGCTCGGACACCTGGAGCTGCCCTTGTCGCGATCCCTCCCTGCCTGCGTGCCTACCGGCTGTTGCAGCACTGCCTCTGCTGGGAACCGGCACCAGCCTAGGCCGTTGCGGAGGAGTCTCTCGGGCCTCATCTGTGCTAAGTTGTGAGCGCTGCAAGAAATGCCAGCTTGGAGCCCCGCTCAGGGGCAACGTGCTGCATCCTTGCCTAGCCGCCATGCTGTACGGGACGGTGGCTATGGCTAGAACAAGGCCTTTTGCTGAGGTCTGGCGCGGTCCAGGTTAGACAGGCACCCGCAGACATCAATGTTGCCACCTTTCCTAACCCCGTGCCCCAACGCAGTGCCTCTGAGAGGCCCAGGGACCGGCACAGCAGGATTCACGCAATGTCCTGGTCCACAGTGGCGCTGTTGGAAATGGTGCTTCTCTAGGAACAGAAGCAGAACTGGGGCAGCCAGCTGTTCCCTGCAAGCTGTGCCACCTCACTTGGTGTAGATCCCCACTGCGGGCATGCCCTGGTCTCCTTCCCCCCCTAGTAATACACTTAGCACCTGCCAGAGAAGCACCTTGCACTCTCCTTCTACCCCCACGCGGTCCTGTAGACATGCATGCGTTAGCTGCCTGCATGGCACCTCTGCAAGCCTGCCCTGGCAGGTGCCTGCAAGGACACGTCCTCACCCAGAGACACCCCCAGCACCTCTGCATGCTGCCCAGCATCTGGGCGCTTCACGCTGGAGGAGGTGGAAAGGAATTTGTTGTGCTTTTGGGGCTGGTTGTCCTTTTTGGCCGTGCTGTGCTTGTTAGTACTGTTTCTGCAGCGCCCCCTCCATCTCCTCCTGTCTCTGTCGTTAGGGCTGCCTGAGCTTTCTCTCCCGGAAGATGGTAGGTCCCCAGGGGCTGGGAGTTGCGGACAGGGGCCACGGGCAGCCCTCCTGGCCACGTACTCCCGGCAGCTCAGACTCTGCCTGAATAAAGGCTAAATCTCACGCTGGGAAGCGGAGGCAAGAGGCATATCCCAGCCCGAGGGGTCTGAGCACAGTCTGTGTGTCCCCTGCTGTGGGGTCAGCGGAGTGACTCTGGGGGTGCCACCCTGGTACCACCCTGCCCTTTTGATGGTGCAGGGATCCAGGCCGAGTCCTCCTCCAGCTGCAGATGCAGCCCAGGGACAGAGCGAGGCGAGCGCAGGGGCCGATGGCCCTGCCCGCCAGGTCGCCCGTTGTCTGAGCAGCTTGCTCGGGGGGGTCCTGCTGCAACTCTCCGGGAAGTTCATTTTCATCCAAGGAGCCATCGCCAGGCGCCGGCTGGTGAAACTCGCTTTGGGGGCCGGGCTCAGGTTGGGCTGATGGAAAGAAAAGCCGTGGTTGCGCTGGAGGGATGGGTCCGTCCCTAGGGTAGCGCGGTGGGAACCAGCTCAGCTGCCCCATGGAAGAGAGGCATTGGGGGCATCAAGCCTCAGATGGCAGCCCCCACCCCCCCATTCTGGCACCTGAGTGTGGATCCCAAAGTCCCCCAAAGCCCATCTGAAAACTGAGCCAATGCACTAGAAGTAGCCATGCCTGGAGTTAGTTGCATCTCGGTCTGAGCCAGCCAGCGGGGGTGAGCTCACTAGGGCTGAGGCAATAGCCGAGGGGCTAGTTTCGACCCTTGCGGGGCAGCGGGTGTCACAGAAAAGCACGTCCCATCTCCATGCATCTTGTAGGTCACTAAGCGTTTCCCACTAGCCGCGGCGGGGTTGGTCCTGCCAGGCACTCGCTGTCCTGTCTGGTCTACTTTAAAACATGCGGAGCCACGATGCTTCCAGCCCTTCCCCTGGGGAGACCCTTACACGGCCAGAGAGAGACCCGTGGTCGCGAGCTTATCCTGGTCCTCCGCTGATTATCTGGGCAGGCTTCTCAAGGGGGTCAGGCACCCAGCTCCCACCGGATTTCAGTGGGGGGGCTCCCTTTAAAAATCCGACCCCGGTGCGTGTCGATGGAGGGAGAGCTGCCCTCCGGGCACCCTGCCGCAGCTTGAGATGCAGCAAAAGCCTCCAGGGACCAGCAAGCCGCCAGCGGTCTCTGGGAGCCGGGCAGCGGGGGTGTAAGCGGGGGGCTGGGGGGGAGCAGCAGCTGCCCGTGGCCCTGCCCCTGCCTGATCAGCACAAAAAATAACTTTTCATTTCCTCTTAAATTTATGTTGGTTTTTGGTTTTTGGTTTGTTTTTTTTTAGTTTTATTAGCATGAACTTTTGGAAAAGAGTGTATTTTTATTTCTTTATTTTTTTACTGTTTTCTGCAGATTCTGGTCTGAGCAGCCCTCTCAGTGACCCTGAGTTTGACTTTGAAAGTTAGTTCCTGTGTGTGTTTTTGTTCCCGTTGGTTTCATTTTTTTTTCCATTGTTGGTTTGGGGTTTGTTTGTTTTTTTTTCCTTTCTTTCTTTCTTTTTTCCTTTTTCATCATTTGTTTTTTCTTTCTGTTTTGAGTTTGGTTTGTTTCTCCTGTTTTTGCCGATCTCTCTGTGCGTCCCCGTGGCTCACGCCATCTCATTCCTCTTCTGTGCCATCTGTTTGTCTGAGTCGCACTTCCAGTTTTACAGTACCCAACACGAGCCTTTTGTGCAGCGACGAGAGCCGTGCTAGCAGCCCCGTAGGACCCCGCTCCCGGCAGGGGGCTCGGAGACGGCACCCGTCCTCCTGCCTCTCGCCCTCGGGAGTTTCGAGGTCCCGTCCCCTTGCTGAAAGTGTTTCTCGTCCAAGGTTTAGAGCAGTCGTGAGAAGCTTGGCTAAGTGTGCATCACGCTTGTTCGTGGGGAGACATCAGATCTCTGTACACCAGCGTGTCCGTGTGTGTTCATGTGCGTGTCGCTGTGTGACGTGGGAGGCCAGAAGGCTGCAGCCAAGGACGACGATTCCTCCTGCCCTGCTTTTGGGTCAGCCCAGACAAGCCAGGGTCCAGTCGGGCCATTTCCGGCCTGCGGCAGCCTTGCTTCCTAGCTTGAAGCTGATGCAGGCAGGGCTCGTTTTGGTCCCCCCTCCCCGCCCCGCACGACTTGCACGGGAGGCATCATCCAGCTGTGCTTATTTTCCGAAGATAAACAGCTCTGGCCCGTATCACAGATGTCAGGGTAATGTTTCTGTTGACTTGGCTGGTACACAGAGAGTTGAGGCTTTTGTGATAAGATTAGAGAGCGACTCCAGTGATTGAAATGCTAGATGAGAACCTCCTTGGAGAGGCTTGGCCCATCCAGGCTTCAGCTCCTTTTTATTGTGTGCGAGGTCCTTAAGCACACACTATTTTTTCAGACTGAAGCAAATAAATATCGAGGGCCAAATTCTGCCTCTGGCTAGCTGCTTGCAGGCGTGGACTTTGCTATAGCCGCTGCTTGGGCTCCTGGATGATAGAGTTGGACCAGGTCTCTGGACAACCTCATCCAAAGGCTGGCATTCAGCAGAAAGGCTGTCTCACTTCTTGAATGTAGCTTCTGACAGTGTCCAGCAAAGCAAACTCTTCCTCTCCCATGTTGCCCTCCAGGGAGCATGGATGCTTTCCGACCGGCTGTTCAAGCCAAGCCGATCCCTTCCTAAACCAGTTTCATCGCCACGGAGTTAAATCCTAGACTTGCTGCTGTTCGTGCCGAGGGCCTTTGGGCTCCGGCCAAGTAGCGCCTCCCAGTCCCTTTGCTATTGTGGAATCGTACGTGGGTCAAGAGGCGATTGCAGAGAAGCAGGATGAACCCTGCAAGGCATTTTCTTTTGCATTGAAAAGTATTCTAATTAATCACAAGGAAGTCAACAGCCCCACTGAAGAAGTGGGTCTCGGGCCACGGGAGCCAGGCTGAGCGCTTCTAAAGTATGTTTAATGCAAGCCCACGCCTCCCCTGCCCTGTCAGCACAGAGTCCCGTTCAGGATCATACCCAAATGCCCCCGGCAGCTTGATCAGGAAAGTGTTTACTCCTTTTAGCCTCTTTTTTATTATAAAGAGCCTTAGAAATTAATCTGACATGGGGCTTTCTGCCCTTAGTGAGGATGAGAGGCATGTTCCCACGTACTCGCAGCTGGGCTTTGTTTAATGACTGGGACAGGCTTGCGGGGCACATGCCCACAAAACCCAAGACCTCTTCCAGACCCCGGTCACGCCAAGGGCTTTTATGGGAGCCCTGGCAAAGCAAGTTCCCCCTTAAAGGACAGTGCGACCGCTCGTGCCAGGGCGGCCCCGTGGGCCCTTCCCACTGGCCATTGCATGGCCGGGCCGGCAGACCCACCTCGCGCTGTGATTTACAAGCCAGGGAGCAGCTGGTTTTCTTGCTTGTTCATTTTTGTTTTATCCTGCGTGTTTATTGTTTGGGATTTAATTTATAACTGTGTCTCTAATTGCTCTTCAGCTAATAATAATCTGTAGCTTGCTGTAGTGGAGTCAGATTCAGGTGCCGGCAGCTGGGCCATATGCTGGCGAGCTGGCATCTTGCCTGCCTCCCACCCCAGGCGGGAAGGAATCGGTGAGGAAGGCGATGCGCGCAGTGCGGGAAAGTGCCAAGAGTTACTGCGTTGGGGCGTAGTTGGCTACCAAGCAAGTCGAGTGCCTGCCCCTCACCAGGACCTCGCCCCAAGCCTTCGCGAGCTCAGGACTCGCTGTGCTGCGTGAGGGTTGATCACATTAGCGCGGTCCAGCTCTCCCGTACGCACCATCCTTTGCTCAGTTGGATGCGTACGTGTTAAACAAGCGGTACGAACTGAACCAGCCCCACGCACACACCTTCACGCTTTGCAGGCACCGCCGAGATGCAGCTGGCTCTGGCACGGAAAGCAGCCACCCCACAGGACAGGGGAGAGTAGGGAGCGAAGCAGCATCCCTGGCCCAGCTGCAGCTGGCGGGAGCCGGGTAGCCAGCAACCCGCCTCCTGTGCCCCCTTCGCCTAAAGAGACCTGCAAGGCTGCCAGTGTAGCCCCTTCATTTGTTTCTGACTCTTCTTTTCCCTCGTTCCTACCTCCCCACATTGGGGAAGGACAATTCGTCGGCTCGGGGACAAAGACACCTGACCCGTGGCTCCAAGCCGGGGCCGGCACCCCTCTCTGCGTGCTGCGACGCTGCCCCAGCTGCAGGTTTCAGGGGTGCCCCCCCCTCTAGGCCGCACTGTAAAACTGAGGACCGTCATGCTTTGCTTTGCCATCTCTGTGCTGAGTTTTCGGAGTATCCGACCATTCTGCCGCCACTGCTCTGTCACACGTGACCCCCACGGGGCTCGAAATTCTCCCCGGCCTCCACCCTCCCCTTCCCATCCCGCGGGCGCTGCGGTGGCTTCTCAGAAGGTTGCCCGGGCCCTGCCTGCTGCCCAGGCCCGGGGCGGGCGGAGAGGAGGGACCCCTGGGACGAGGGGATCTCATGCAGACGAGCAGAGCTGGGAAAGCATTTCTAGTCGCGCTGCTCAGGCGGGAGGGGGTAGAGCCGGACCGGGGGACCTTCCCCAGGCCTCAAGCCAGGCTGCGCAGAGCGTGATCCCAAAACAGCTCCTTCCCGGTTCCCGGCCGTCACCCTCGTCACCTGCTGTCGCCTCCGTACCCAAACGCCAGGCTCTCCCACGCCCCAGCTCTTGCTTGCAGGACCGGTCCCTCGCTCCGCAGGGCCCGGTGCTGGTCTGAGTTCAGGGGAGCAAGGTGACTGGGGCTCTTGAGGAGCCTTGGTCTGTCTAGTCAAGGTGTTCATTAGGTGCCACGCTTGGAGGTGTCTTCCTTGCCTGCTGGAGGGTGAGGAACCCCCTTCCGGCCCCTCTTTGTTCAGAGGATAGGGCCAGCAGGAGCTGGGTGCACCTCACCTCCTTTTGGCCCGGGGGGGAAGGATCCTCCTTGGAGCCATCGTCAGAGTAGGAAGCTGCAGGAGCTGAACATACGTTCGACACGCCGCCAACGGGAATTACGTTCCCAGAGCTACAG
>NW_017728945.1:475588-531852 GCF_001723895.1 Crocodylus porosus | reverse complement strand
CCCCCTCCCCTTTTCTATATTTCTTCTTTCTTCTAAACTATGCAACATTTACAATGGGTTGTTTGGGGGCTTTTTTGTTGGTTTGTTTTTAATGCAATGACATTTTCTCCTGCTGTCTCTTCCCCCAGGTATGCTCAGCCACCCGCCGATCCCCATCTCCGAGCTGGCAGAACACACGGAGCACCTCAAAGCCAACGACAACTTGAAATTATCCCAAGAGTACGAGGTACGAGCAATAAGGCATGTAGCAAGAGAGAGCCATGCCGCCGGGGGCACCTGCTCGGCTCTGCTGGTTTCCGGAGGGTAGCGGGCACTGCAGGCAAGGGCAGCTGTGCAGAGCAGCACTTGGGTTTGGAGCTCTTTGTATTGTCCTGTCTATGCAGCACCTAGCGCAAGGGGGTCCTGGTCCAGGACTGAGGCTGCATGCACAGGTTCTGGAAAGCGCAGCCAAAGGGGTTTCCTGATCCCACGCGTCTGAGGCCCGCGGGCGGCAGGCGCACGGCCACCTCCTCGACTGCAGGGATGGCGAACTTGCTGTCCCTTAGTGATCCCGTGGAGGTGTGGACATCTTGATGGTGGCCTTACCCCCTTCCTCCCACCACAGTGGCCAGTCATTAGCAGGGTCCTTTCGGCCCTGCTGATGGAGCAGAACGAACAGGATGAAAACGGTCTGGCCACGCGTCGTGGTGCATCCGGGTGTCCCCATAGCCCCGAGGCTCTCGGCTGCTCTCTCCGCAAGCATTCACCCGCTTGAGCGGCATTTGCACAAGTCCACCCCCAAGCGCGTCGGGTGCCCGCAGCACGTTTCCGGCTTCTCATGCTCCACCATAGCAGCCAGGGGTTGCCCAGGGCGGGCAGGTGAGTTCGGTCCCGCAAGCCCAGCGGCCACCTCTCCTGGGACACGGATGGCGTCATTAGCAAACAGGCCGTACGGCTGCATTTCTTTTGTCCAGAAAGATGTGCTGATAGTTTTAGACCATGGACTATTCTAGGTTGTCCGGGTCTGCCCCCAGGCAGTTCACAAACAGGGAGGCCTGAGGGACTGAACGGTTCTGCAGTGTCTTTCATTTGGCAGCGGACAAAAAAGTCCCATCGTCGCAGCTTGCCCCCCATATAAGCATGCGTGCAGGGTGGGGGAAGACCTTTGCTCTGCTGGGGCCTTTCACCCCCGTCTTGGAGTTAAAGGAGTGCATGGAAGCCAAATCCAGTTAATATGCTCTATACAGATTTCAAAGGCTCATTTGCATAATGCAATATCCCAAGTGCCCTGGCTTAGTTCCAGCACAACCTCCTCTAGTTGGGGAGCCAGAGCTAAACAAACAGCACTAATGAAATGAATGCGAGGCGAGATTAGAGGGATGGAGAGCAAACAGACACATTACAACAGTATAAATACCCATTAGTTAGAAATGCTCCGCAGCAAGAGAGCAAGAGGACATTAGTGTCGTGTGGTGCTGTACTGGCTCCGCCACCTCCTCTCAGCTGCACGGCTCATAAAACACACCCCACGACCACCAGCCGCACCCCGGAAGGAGGGAGACGCTGGGGGCGAGCGCGGCGCAGGGCGGGCGCGCGCGGAAAGAGCCTGGAGCTCCTGCCGGCGGGCACCGGGGGCTGCTGGGCGAAGCAGGCCTGCGCGCAGCGTGCCCATGCCCCTGCCCTCCGGGAGGGGCGCGGGCCGGATGCGAAGCGAACAGCAGGGACTGCTGCGGCATGCGCTGCTGCCAAGGCTCTGATTGGAGCAAACCCCTCCGGCTCTGCGAAACGAGGAAGGAATTAAGCCCTTGTTTTATTTAATTCTCTGGCTGAGGATTTGGAGGTAAACGTAATTAACCTAATTTCCATATCTGGGACAGCTGGACTTGAAAAAACACGAAACCTGGCATAAATCATCAGGACAGGCAGAGAGGATTTTTCTCTCCAGTGCATTCTGCTGTTTACTCCTTTATCCCTTCTAGGAAGGGGCCGCTGGCGATTCATTTCCTTAGGACCAGACTCCTTAACCCCTGTCTGCCTGGGAGATGGGCCACTGCCCCTCCTGCCAAGTGAGCCCGTGCCAGCTCTTGAAGGGGCACGCTTACACTCGTGCAAGAGCCTTCCCCGTTCCAGAGCTCTGTGTCTTGCCTCCAAGTACCCCAAGCACTGACGCCCCCTCACCCCTTCCTAGGGCTGCTTAGTTCCCTTCCTGCTGCCTAATATCCAGCCGTGACGGGATGCTTTCCCCTGATGTGCAACCTACATTTCTTCCCCTCCCATTGGCATCCCATTATAGCTGGTTATAATCCCTCATTCGGCCCTCAATCATCCCCCCTGAGGTTTCCACCCCGCAGGTGTTGTTAGACTAACGCGTTGTTTAGCTAAAATACATGCAGCTTTGGCTCTTCTCATCTCCGCTCATGAAGCCGTCCCGGCAGCCCCTGCATCAGCAATGTTGCCTGCAGTTCCTCCATACCTTTCTGGATACGCGGGACCCAGAAAAGGCTGCCTTCATCCTTTTTCCAGGCACGGTCATGCTGGAGCTGTATAGAGATGAGGCATCTCTCTGCTCCGTGACGTGATGCCTTTGTACCTGCAGCCTGAAATGGCACTGGCAGGGCTGCGGCCATGTCGCGCTGGCATCACGTCATGCCACTGCCGTGTGTGTGTGTGTGTGTGTGTGGTTGTGGGGGTAAGCATGATGCACGAAGGGCAATGGGAAAGGGGTTGCCGAGATGCAGCCGAGAGCAGGCAGGGTCTGTCAGTTTGGGAGGTGAAGCCGTAGCAAACACTGGGGTCTTATCTGGGACTCCAGCCCTGCAGACACCCAGGGGCACAGCAAGACCCACAGGAGCTCATTCTTGACTGCACTGTTTCCTTTCCGGTCCCTCCAGTCCATCGACCCAGGCCAGCAGTTCACTTGGGAGCACTCGAACCTCGAAGTGAACAAGCCCAAGAACCGCTACGCAAATGTGATCGCCTACGACCACTCCCGCGTCATCCTGCTGCCCATCGAAGGTAACTGCTGCGGCTTCTGCTCATGCACGTTAAGAGGAGCCTGGTGCTTTGGGGGGTGCTGGGAGCCGTGGCCCACTGAGGCCCTGTTCCTTCTGCCCCTCTGGCTGAGTCTCCTTCGCCTGCTCACCCCGGGAGCAGCAGGCCGGAAGGGAGGGTCTTGCACGAGCTATGAGATTGGTGCCTTGTTGGCACATCCTTCGTTTCAGAGTTCGTCTAGTTAAAGCTCTGTTCCCTTCATGTCAAGGGAGGCCTCGTAGCTCCCAGCCAGATGTATTCTGGAATTGAAACGTATCCAGAGGTGGGTGATAAGCAGGGTGCTCAGGACGGGTGCAGCTAGGCCTGGCTGGAAACACTGTCTGCAGAGCAAACAACTGCGCCGTTGCATGTGCATCCGCACTAGCTCGCACAGATTACGATAGGAGCGCTCTCTCGGGCTTTGGTGCAGGTTGCGTACACCTGCGGAGGACTCTGGGTACTTCCGGAAGGAGGTGGCCTGTATGGAAGCCTGTAGCGCTGAATGCCCCCTGCCATTGTCACCGACAGTAGCTACCTGGGTCTGTCCTATCAGCACTTCTGACACGAGACGACCTGGGTCTGCTTCTACTCAAACGCTTACGGCATGGGGTGGGGGGTCTTTGCTTCAGCAGTTTCCTGATCTTCTCATGTAGTGACAGCCCTGGGCCATTGGGGAGCTGCGCATTTTGCTGCACTGGTCCTGGTTGCCTCCAGCCACCACGTTAGAGATGCGGCTCTAACAGAGGCCTTGCAGTGGGGCGTCTTTGGAAAGCGATCCCAGACGTGACCCGCTGCTCTCGCCCTCTTCTGCTGCACATGGATGCACGGATTTGCCATTCGCGGGTAGCCTTGTGCAGTCAGGGCGCGTTTATCCAGGCAGCTAGAGTAAAGCAGATGTGAGTTAAGGTCCAGTGATCCTGTGGCTGAAGGTAAACTGGAGTTCCCCCCCCACCACCACCACACTTGTCCAACACATATGTGATGGAGGTGGGACACTGGCAATGAAGTTCTGCCCGAACACCCAGCCCAGGTTTCGATCTGCGGTGTCTGTGCTGGAAGGGGGATTGTTAACATGACAAAGACAACTGTGGCTCAGCCGCTTTTCCTTCCAAGACACCTTGCAGTACCTGCTTGAACTGCAGAGCCAGGCTTTGCACAGCTGCCTGCCTTGTGCTAGAAAGAAAGGGGGAGGGAGAGGTGCGAGAAGGGGCACGGTCCTGCCGGCGTAGAAAGCAAAGACGGGCAAGCACCGGCTCCTGCGTGGGAGCACTAGCCAGGAGAGCACTGATGTCAGTGCAGGGACTGTCTGGAGTCGCATTCAGTCCTCGAGCTCCTGCAGGGTCCTAGGGTGACAGTCTGCCGGGCTCTGAGCGGGTGCTGCACAGACAGGGAAAGGGCAGGCATCTCTCATTCTGCCCGGGCAACCTGCCTCCGCACAGACCTGCAAGAGGTGTCATCTCTGTGCGCCCTGCAAGCCAAGCAGCGATGGAGCCAGCAAGGGCACCTGCATGCGTGGAGCTGGATTCATGCCACGGAGGCAGGGCAGAGCCACCAGCTGGTAACGGCTTCCCGTCCACTGCTTGCCCTAGTTAACACGGACGCTGCATGTATGCAGTAAGGCACCCCGTCTTCCTTAGGTGCCTCTTTGGTCCATCCCCAAGACCCGGGCACCTCTGTGTTAGTACCGGATGCACGGGTGTGGATGAGCCCGTGTCTGCGTGACATTAGGCTAATGACATGACACCCACCAGCTCCCGGAAAGGAGGCCATTTGCTCCTGTGGTCTCCGGGCAGCAGTTGTTTCCTCCCGTCTCGTGCAGCTGTTCTCCTGTCCCTTCGCACGCTCAGCCCAGGTTACGAGGAGCGCGGAGGGGCAGAGGAACAGCTTCCCAGCGGCGCGCGGAGATCGTTAAAGCCACAGTCGTCTGCCCTGGGCCGGCTGGCGTAGCCCTTCGCGGCAGGCCGGCGGGATCTCCCAGCCGTTGTTTAACGTTCTGGCATCGTCAAATCCGCAGCGCGTTGGCTCCGCCAGCTCGAAAGGGGAGGGAGGTAGCGGTTTTAATTCAGCGATTTCCCTGTAACGAGGCCTGTCACGCAGCAAAACATGCCCAGCACTGGCCACCATTTTAAATTACACAGCAGGCCCAAGGGGAACGGGTTGGAGATTAATTCTGGACGCTCAGCCTTACTTGTGCTCGTGGTGCTGTGACACAGACGCTTTCCCCTTTGAATTTCTGAATGGTGGGACGGGAGCCCTCCAGAAATTCAATTAAAAGCCGTTCTCCCCAGCACCTGAAATTGCCCGCTGTCCGTGAGGCCTGGCGGGCAGTTCAGAGTGGGTTTGCCCGAGCACACACACAGCAGGGCCCTGTTGTCTGCATGCAGTGGTGTGACGGAGGACTTGAAACCCATTTGGTGTTGGTACCTCTCTCCTCTGAGACTTGAGCTAAGTGCTAATGTGGGGAGCGCAGAAGCTCGCCTATGCAGCCGGCTGCTCTGCTGTACGTGGGAGTGGGGCGAACCTCCAAATGGCTTAGTGTTTTGGGCCAAGCCAAAGGGCATCTCTGCAGCTGAGCTGTGACAGATGCAAAGCAGCATCCCTTCCACGCCTGGCACAGGGGCCTCTCGCCCTGCACCTCCTGCCTCCACCAGTCACGTCCGAACCTCAGACAAAGACTGAGCAGGCAGCGGTCGCGCAGCACAGGTTAACCTCTGCAAACAAAAGACCGTCCTAGAATGGCCGGATGTAGGTTAAAGCAGGTCGTGCTTCGGCATTCAGAGCCACCTCCTCCCTTTGCAAATCCCAGCCAGGTCTTTCTCCGTCTTGCCCAGCCACAGCACAAACCGCCGCTTCTAAAGGCGTCTTGCTGCTCTGGTCCCTGCTGCAGAAATCCCACGGCAGTGCGGGGCACATCAGCTCCCGCCCCAGGATGTCTCTCTCCTACGGTCAGTGCAGTGCATCGGGGTAGCCAGAGGCGATGGGTACCTGAAGGCTGCAAGCTCTTTGCAGCATGACCTGTCGTCCAGTTCTGCGTATGCACAGCTCCTAGCACGGAGAGGGAGGGTTTCTGAGCCAGGAGCTGTGGCAGTGCTTCTCAGAAGCTAGTTATGGTTTGGTACCTCATATCCCACCCCCACAATAGATGCGTTATCTCTGTAATGCAGATTTGCTGAGCAGGACCCTTTGCTGGGGCTCAGCTTCAGCCGAGCTGAAACTATGCAGATTTGCTACCTCCCTGGACCCGACTCAGCTCCACGGAGCTCAGGCTGCTTCAAACAGGTGTTGTTTTAAAGGCGCATCCTGCCGAACTCAGCTGACTCCCTTTACTGTGTCTTGATGCAGGGATCGTGGGCAGCGACTACATTAACGCCAACTACATAGATGGCTACCGGAAGCAGAACGCCTACATTGCCACCCAGGGCCCCCTGCCTGAGACCTTTGGAGACTTCTGGCGGATGGTGTGGGAGCAGCGTTCGGCGACCATTGTGATGATGACCAAGCTGGAGGAGAAATCACGGGTGAGAAACTTGGGAGGGGCAGCCAGGTAGTCGTGAGCAGGGTGGGAACTAGACGGTGGAGAGATGCAGGCACGAGATGCGTGTGGGGAATACAACAGCCCCCCCTCCTCCCCTGCAATCTGCAGTCCATGATAACACCAGCAGAAGAGCTCGGCCTGCCTCGCTGCTTCGGATTCAGAGAGCCACCAGCCCACCTGAGATCCCTTTGCAGCTCCAGGGTGAGGGCAGTGAATCCCAGGGCTTGTGCCCTAAGCCTGGCTATGGGCTGTCTTGCGTAGCAAAGGGAGAGCCCTATTGTTTTGCATAATATTTTCTGAAGCAGGCTACCCAGCCATCCAGAAGCGTCTGCCCTGCGGTGCGTCGGGCTAGCAGTGTGCCGCAGAGCCTGAGCCCCTCCAGAGAAGTGGCATTTAATGCATGTCGGCTGTGGGGCTGAGCATACTGGGCTGGGGGGTGTGCAGGATCTGTACTGCAGTGCTCCAGCAATGCCTTGTGCTTCTCCTGTTGCCTCGGCTGGGTGGGCAGCACTTGCTGCAATGTCATGACAGCAGGGGTGAACATCCTGCTTTGGATCACAGTCCAGAGCTCAGCAACGACCCCCTTTTCCTGCAGATAAAGTGTGACCAGTACTGGCCCGGCCGGGGCACAGACACCTACGGGATGATTCAGGTTACGTTGCTTGACACCATCGAACTGGCCACGTTCTGCGTTCGGACCTTCTCCCTTCACAAGGTGAGGCGGGCTCGGGCGCGCTGCCCCTGGGTGCTGTAACTCCCCCCCACCCGCGGCGCGCGCGGTGGTGCTGGCGTGGCTCACGGCGCTGCCGCCCCCCTGCCTCCACAGAACGGCTCCAGCGAGAAGAGGGAGGTGCGCCAGTTCCAGTTCACGGCGTGGCCAGACCACGGTGTGCCCGAGTACCCGACCCCGTTCCTGGCTTTCCTGAGACGAGTGAAGACCTGCAACCCGCCCGACGCTGGCCCGATTGTGGTGCACTGCAGGTACCGGTCCGCTCCTGGCCAGACCCGTAGGCCCGCTCCTAGGAGTAGCGAGAGGAACGGTGCCATGCAACCTGACTGCCGGCCCACGGGAAAGCCCCTTTATCGCGCTCCCTTTGGCATACCCGGCAAGCAGGAGTGGTCCCCTCGAGTGGTTCCCACGCAGCAGCTGAGGATTTCTATTCAGAGAGGAATTTCCCACGTTGCGTGGGGCTGGTTGGCTCCACGTAGATAAGGCCTCGTTGGAGCAGGGCGGGGGAGGGCACTTGGTAATGTGCTGCCCTTCAGCAAGCAAGCAAGCTCATTTCTGTCGCAGTGGGGAAGGGAGAAGAGAAAATGGGGCTGAGGCTGCAGCAGTGATGTCGCCACGTAGGGCAGTGGGGGACTGGTGGCCGGGCGTCAAAGCAGAGGTAGGGGGTCTCCAACGTTTGTTTGAGCACCACCGTCATCACGAGCGCAGCGTGGAGAGCCGCGAGCCGCAGACCCCCACGGGCAGGTTGCCTTCCCTAATTCAATTTACAATCCGGCAAGGGACGCTCGCAGCTGCCGCCGCTCCGATAAATCCCCCTCGGTCCTCAGGAGAGATCTGGAGGGGCCGGTGGGTCACCTAGCGCTGGGGAAAGTGACGTGTGAATTTTAGAAGCAGTCGGGGGGAATCTAATCCTGCCTCTCCTGGAGGACGCAGCTGAAATCATTTTTGTAAGTGGGCAACTTATCGCTAACCCTGCAGATGGCAATTATCGCGCCCCTCTCGGAAAGTGAATAAAGGCAGCCGGCAGCACACGAGTGATAAGAACTAGCTTCCTGATCAGCTCCCACACTTCTTGCCAGAGCTCCAGCAACCTGCGTGGTTCAGGTGTTGCACAGTCTAATTAACAGAGATCAAGGGGGTTTTATGAAAAAAAGGGGGCCGCGCTTGAATAGTGGGAGGAAGCCCTTTATTAGCAGCAGTAAAGGAGCAGACCCCGCAGGGCCACGCTGATTCGTAAATGCCTTTGCATGCAAGTTAGATGTGACCCAAATGTTTTTGTGCATCAAGGTACAGGGGTGATGCATGTTGCTCATTACGGCATTAGTCGTTTCTCAGCTGCCTAAAGACCCGGGTGATTAAACATGCTTTTCGAGCCCTTAGATCACGCCAGCCCTTTGTTCAGACCCAAAACCCCCGACCTGGAGCTGCCATAATTGTGCGTCTGACGGGCAGATCTCCTACTGAGGTGCTGCCGCAGACCAGGAGGCGTGAGAAACGGGGCAGATTGGTATCAGGGAGCGACAGACAGGTTGCCAGACGTGGCTTTTCGCCTTGTGTCCTCAGGTGACAGGACCAGCCATCGGCACGAAGCTCCTGCCAAGCTGGGCCCAGGCTCAGAGCAGAACCCCCCTGGTTTGGGCTCTTTGGGGTAAAGGAGGAGTAGCAGCAGGTAGCGGGTGGTGCTGAAAGCAGTGTTGGGCCTCAGAAGGAGAGGAGGTGACCTGTCCCATCTCTGGGAACCTCCTTCTCCACCAAGTCGATGCTCCAAAGCTTAAACAGCAAGACTTTTTAACAGGCTCCTTCTCCCAACCCCAGCTGGAAGGGCTTGTCCTTTTGTTCGTTTTCTTCCGAGTCTTTCTCATGCCAGATCCAGTGCGTGGGCTCGGTTGCAACAGCCTTGCACCTCGATCCCATGGGGTCTTTCCCAGGGAAGCCCAGAGCTCTAAAACCACAGACAGCGACATCCGAAATCGGTGGTGCTTCAGCGGAGCTATGTCGGGTTTCTGCGAGGGGAGAGGCTGCACCCAGAGGTCACGGGCACCCTTGAGCTGGAGGGAAGTGTCCTTTCCCCTCCCTTGCCAGTGCCTGTTTCCCTAGGACCTCATCGCATCCAGTCTTAAACAATTCACGTACTTGGGCTTTCGGCTGTTCCCGAGCCTGGAGACCTCACCCCGAGGCTGCTTTGCCTTGTCTTCGTTCGGTCACTCCCAGCTCCACTCCCTTGTGCCACTTTTCGTCCATTCGCCTAGTCACATATCCTCATCCGCCAGAAATGTTCACCCCAGCAGCACTCTTCCATCGCGGGCCAGAATGGTCGGGGGTGGTGCAGCCCAACCCCTCCTCGCACCTGCCAGCCCCTCTCCCATTGCTCTTCCTCTACCCTAGTCCCCTCCATGTTGTTGGCATTTTCACAACCACTTTACCGAGGACTCTTTCTTGGCTTTGTTGAGTTCAGCCGTGCCCCAGCATTTTGGTGATGGCAAGCCTCTTTGCCCAGCCCAGTTGGCACCCCCGTGACTGCAGGCTGGTGTCTCTGCCACTTGCATTGCTGCCATACCAAGGTGGCTCCCGGCACTGCTGCTGGCCACTGCTTCTTGTACTCCATCTGTACTTGGGTTTCTCTCTCCCTGGCTGGTTTGCATTTTACAGCATTAAACCTTGCTGGGGTTTTCCCCCCCACACATGGTTCTAGCCTCTCTGCTGCCAGGGACTTGTCTGTTATTAATGCTTTATTGAAGCCAGGATGCTACATGCTCCTTTTTGCCTACCAGTTTTCTAATCATGGCAGGCTGGTTTCCTGGCTTGCTTTTATAAAGCAGCAACAAATATTAATAAAGCCATAGTACCGAGAGGCCAGAGTCCCAGAAATTTAGGGAGCCACCAATTATTTTGACCTGCAGAATGGTAGAAAAGTAGGGCTCAAAGGGCCCTCAGGATGTCATCTAGTCTGAGGAAGGCCCATCCCTGTCTAAGCCAGCCTTGTGCCTGTCTAATCTGTTCTTAAAGCTCGAGGACCAGCCTTCACACCCAGCTACCAGGCACAATGGCTGGAACATCAGAAAACTTCCTTTAACTTGACGCAAGAAGAGCAGGTGGACACGGGCGCTGGCAGAGTCCTGCAAGGACAGGAAGTAGCTTGTTAAAATATGCTTGGGAGATGTACAGAAGAGGACCATAATCCCCACCGCAGAGGAAGGCAGACCTCCTCCCCGGTCTCTACCTTGCCTCTGTCTACAGCTATATTGACAGGGTCTTTATCACCACCCACTTACTTTTCACATGCTCGCATCCTGTGTGTGGCGCCGTGTGCCGCACATCTACTCGCCCACCCGCGGCTCGCTCGCACCGGTGAGGCTGTCCCGTCTTGTCTGGCCAGTTGGTAGGGAATGAAAGAGCTTAGGCGGTGTGACATATCACTCACCCTCCAACCTCCCCTTTCAGCGCGGGCGTCGGACGGACCGGCTGCTTCATCGTGATCGACGCCATGCTGGAGAGGATAAAGCATGAGAAGACAGTGGACATTTATGGACACGTCACCCTCATGAGGTCACAGCGCAACTACATGGTGCAGACGGAGGATCAGTACAGCTTTATACACGATGCCTTGCTCGAGGCCGTGGCCTGCGGGAACACGGAGGTGCCAGCCAGGAACCTCTACACGTACATCCAGAAGCTGGCCCAGATAGAAGTGGGGGAGCACGTGACCGGCATGGAGCTGGAGTTCAAGGTAACGGGGAAACGCTGGGCTCTCAGGGGTGGTGGCAGGGGAGCAAGAAACATGCTGCCAGGCTTCAACATGGACCTTTGGTGCAGGAGATGGCCAGGCCCCTACATGGGCTTACGCAGCAGTGGTTAGCACCCACCAGCATCACGGCCATGGTTTGAAGTCCCCAGACAGGGTGGGGGACTGCCAGGCTTTATAACATAGGTCTAGTAGGGTGGTTGCAATGGCTCTAGGTCTGTGAGCAGAGCTGAACCAGCACCCCGAAGCGTTTCTGGTTTAAGTGGGGTGAATACAGGGACTTCGATGCAAAAACCTCAGCACCTGCAGAAACGTAATAGTGACAGCAACTGGAATGAGAGTGAGGGCAGAGAGGAGAGGAAAGGTCGGGCCTCCTGACTGGAGCTTTGTGCAGCTTTAAACTCCAAGAGGTGACAGACGCCCGGCCCTTTGGAGGAGAAAGAATGGTTTTGTGTTTCTACATTAAAGAAGTAATTACATCTCCAGCTCTGGGGCTGCTGCAGTGGCTCCCAGGGGAGGGCTGGCTGCTGCTGGAAGGCGCGCGTCCGGCTGTCTGAAATCCAGATTGAATTTCCTCCTGTCTTAACATTTGATTTCCGCGTTGTGTTTTGAGTGTGAGATGCCATGTTGACAAATCATGACAGAGATTCCTGACGGGGGAGGGATAGCCCCAGCATCTCAGACGCTTCGCTTTGGCACTTGTGCTTTAGCAAGAGATGAAAAGGAGGCAGAGCCTTGCAGAGAGCGGTGGGAGGGGAGGAAAGGCACCTGTTTGGGGGTAGGCGGGAGGGGTTGGGACAAGCTTGCTGCCTTTGCGGCGCTTGTCTGAGATCAGCCCCAGGCAAGCAAAGAGACTTTCTCCCTCTGATGTCTTCATCTACGCCCTGGAAAATGGCATAGGGCGCACCCTCAGCAAGTTTGCAGATGGCACCAAGTGCAGGGGGGTTAGTGGATATACCAGAGGGTCAGGTTAGGATTCAGTGACCTGGACAAATTGGAGGCTTGGGCCAAAAGGACTCTCCTGAGGTTCAACAAGGACAGGTGCAAAGTCCTGCACTTAAGACGGAGCAATGCCCTGCACCGGGAGAGGCTGGGGGCGACTGGCTGGGCAGCAGCTCTGCAGACAAGGCCCTGGGGGGACAGTGGACAAGAAGACGAATAGGAGCCGGCAGTGTGCCCTTGTTGCCAAGAAGGCTAATGGCATCCTGGGCTGCATTGGTAGGTGTGTTGCCAGCAGGTCAAGGGAAGCGATTATTCCCCTCTATTCAGCACTGGTGAGGCCACATCTGGAGCACTGTGTCCAGTTTTGGGCCCCCCCCTACAGAAAGGATGTGGACAAGTTGGAGAGAGAGTCCAGCGGCGGGCGACAAAAATGGTGAGGGGGCTGGGGGACATGACATAAGGAGAGCTTGAAGGAACTGGGCTTATTTAATCTAGAGAAGAGAAGACCGTGGGGGGGGGGCAGGGATTGAACAGCAGTCTTCACGTCTGTGCAGGGGGTTACAAAGAGGATGGAGCTGGACTGGTCTCGCTGGGGGCAGAGGTGACACAAGCAGTGGTCTCAAGTTGGAGCCAGGGAAGTTGAGGTTGGATATTAGGAAGAACTCTCTCAGGAGGAGGGCAGTAAAACACTGGGACAGGTTACCCAGAGAAGTGGTGCAAGCTCCATCCTTGCAGGTGTTTAAGACCCAGCTAGACAAAGCCCTGGCTGGGATGATGCAGCTGGGGCTGGTCCTGCTTGGAGCAGGGGGTTGGACTAGAAGAGACCCCCTGAGGTCCCTTCAGCCCTCATTTTCTGTGTTTCCTCATGAAGCTAGTTTGGCCCAGATGCCTGAATACCCAGCTTTCCTTTTCCTGGGAGCTGCCATAACGCCCTGTACCAAGTGATTTTTGTTTTCCTTCAGCGACTTGCCAACTCCAAAGCCCACACATCCAGGTTCATAAGCGCCAACCTCCCATGCAACAAATTCAAGAATCGCCTTGTCAACATCATGCCATACGAGACCACGCGGGTCTGCCTTCAGCCCATCAGGGGAGTGGAGGGGTCGGACTACATCAATGCCAGTTTTATCGATGGATACAGGTAAATGGTAACACTTATCTGCTTTTGTAGCAAGGAGTAAGTTAGGCTGGGCATGTGAGTGCTGTACGTGGACCACAATGATGGCACGCATCCATTGCCTGGCTTATACTCAGTGTCTTGTGGACTGGCACATCCTATCCGTGTATTGCATCGTGTGCAGAGCCCACCGCCAAATGGGGAGAAACCATGTTTGATTAGCTTAGCTGATTAGCATGCCCCTTGGCGTATGGGGTTTTTCTTAACTTTTCTCCTAACTATTCTAGCCATTCGTGGTTATGAAATTTTCCGTCCCACAAAAAAAGAAAAAAAAAAGGAGCTCCAGCCTTGGACTCTGCATATCACACAGGGCTGGATTGTGGGCAGCTTCTGTGGGAAGCTGTTTCTGCCGCTGCCTTTCATTCCTGTTACGGTTCTGGGATATTGCACTATTGACCGCTTCCCAAAGGCAGCGAGTGCTGTGCCTTTTGCATTCAGAGCCTGCAAGCAGAGCTGCAGCTTTCCAGCAGCGATGCTCTGAGACTCCCCTGAGCAGCCTCAACAGAGCCCGACTGCTGAGGGGCTGGGGCCTGACGTTGACCCCCAGCCCTTCCTCCCCTCCCCTGGAGCACTAGGCTCACAAGGAAGAGTTTAAACCAACCCTGTGGTGCCCAGCAAAAGAAGGATTTCTGTGGAGGGATCACACAGCAAGCCTTATTAAACATCTGCAAAGATGAACGTGGCTAGCAAACAAATGAGAATGCAACACAGGTAATGCATCACACGAATATATCTAGATCTACTCTATCGCAGGTCGTGAACTTAAAAAAAAGAAAGCAGTCTTACCACTTAATATCATGACAAACCCCAAATCCCAGAAGGTCCTGACCAGTGGCCAGCCGGCCAAGAGGACCATACCCAGAACTAGAGACTGAGTTCAAAGGGGCACAGGATCCATGAAACATCTGCCGATGGGAACCTGAGCGTTGGATGCAAAAGGAACACGTCTCGGATCCCTGGCCCCCTTTTTATCCCCCTCCATAGCAAAGCACACAAAAGGATGTGGTAGAGACCTTGACAAACACTGTACCGAGATGATGCCATCCTGTCATCCTGATAGTCAGGAAGGTATATACTGACCCAATCCCTTTCTCAAGATAAGATGTCCCGAGACTGGGTAGTCGAGAAGTATTTCGCACTGGCGGACCTAGTTCTGCTTTTCTCATGCAGCTTCTCTTATCCTACCTATGCTAACTCATCAGTACGGTAAGGACTAGGAGAACACTACACCATAAAAGTAACTTAACCTAACTCATCCTAAAGGTTTGCACGGAGCAGCGGCAGCTGCAGCCTGCCCTCTCCCTGCCTGTGGCCCCTCGAGACCGAAGCACCGCTGTGGGCAGCTGCAGGCTTCTGTTGCGCTCGCACAGTGCTAGCAGCAGGATTTTGCCTGCATCCGGCCCCAGCGTGCGAGGGGCGCACTGCCGCCTCCTCCGTCTTGCGCGTGTATGCAAGATGGAGCAGGACATAGCCCTGAGTCCCAGGAAGCAGGGAAAGGGCGCTGAAAGGACGCCAGCACAAGCCCTGTTGACGCCTAGGGCCATCTCAAGCCTGGCGGATCTCTGGGGAACCGAATCCCCAGCATTTCCATACACCTCCCGTCACTTCGGGCCTTTGTAGCTGTTCCCATGCCAGCCTTCAGCCAGACCGTGGGGTAATTCAAGCCTCGCATGGGGCCTGTGCTTGCTTGCAGACAACAGAAAGCATACATTGCCACTCAAGGGCCGCTGGCAGAGACCACCGAGGATTTCTGGCGGATGCTGTGGGAGAACAACTCCACCATCGTTGTGATGCTGACCAAGCTGCGGGAGATGGGCCGGGTAAGTGTCTACCCGATTAAATGGAAGCTGCCGCCCTCCAGCCGCGCAAGCGTTAACCAGCCTGTAATAACGCTGATCTCCTTTCATCTTTTCCCCTCCTCGGCAGGAAAAGTGCCATCAGTATTGGCCAGCAGAGCGGTCAGCCCGCTACCAGTACTTTGTGGTCGACCCCATGGCCGAATACAACATGCCTCAGTACATCCTTCGAGAATTCAAGGTTACTGATGCCAGGGTGAGTGCTCTGTCGTCCTTCCGCGAGCGCTTTGAAGGGTAAACGCTATCCTTGGGAGTTGATTAGGAAACTTGGCTTGCAAAAAAAGGCCGTAAGCGCATGGCTGGTTTAGCTCAGCATAATGAAAGCTGAGACAGGGGTAGGATTGCCCGCTCTGAATACTTCATGGGAGTAAATGCCAGGGAGGGAGAATAGCTACAAGATGGACTGTGGGCACGAGAACAGATGCGTGTGAGCTTGGTTGGAAATAAAAAGGCGAGTGCGTTGGAATCGCCTCCCAATAGGTGTAGCTGGAGAGGGAGCAAAGAGACTCCTTCCAAGCTGGTGAATTTAGTAAGGGGATTAGCATAGAAATGTCGAGCTGGAAGGGCCTTGTGAAGTCCATCTTGTTCATCCCTCTGCACCGAGGCAAGTTAAAAATGCCAAGACCATCTCTGGTCTTAAAAACCTCCGATGACAGGGCTTGTACAGCCTCCCTAGTTGCCTGGTCCAATGCTAAACTAACCCACAGTTAGAAATAGTCTTCCCTTGAACCAAAACCTTCTTTTGAAGAAAGATGAATGCGATGACCTCTCGTTGGCTGTGGATCCAGGGAACACTCAACCCCCATCCTCTTCATAACAGTCCTGTCCGTGTTGGAGGGCTCTTTCCAGATCCCTTAAACAAGCCTCGATCATTCAGCCTTTCCTCCCAGATCGTGCTGCACGTTTCCTCTCCTCAGGACTCCCTCCTCTCTGTCTCCATCTGTCTTTACTGAATTTTCTCCTGTTGCTTTGAGACCAGTTCTCACCTCGCCGGGGTCACTGGACCCCAGTTCTCGTTCCTGCTTGGTGCGGGGGGCTGCACCCAATGATCTTCCGAGGTCCCTTCCAGCCTTACAACCTAGGAAGCTACGAATTTTGGCCCCCTGAACTGTTGCAGTCCCTCCCTGCTTGCACGACATGGTTGCCTGATGGCGTGGGCCTGGCAAAGACCGCACAATAGGAAATCCTGATCTGGGGTTGACAGGTGAAACTCGAGAGACAAGAACCGCGCAGAAACATACTCTGTTCCTTTTGCTCGTGATGGGGACGGGGGATCACAAGATGATCAGTGAGGGATTTTCCTCCTAGATATCCCTCGGCTCCTGCCTTAGAAATCTTTTCAGTCTCCCTTGAATCTGGAGCAAAACCAGCAACGTTGCCTCTGTGGATGCTTCAGCAGATGGTACACGCGTTGCTTCAGCGGGTGGGCCCAGTGGTGACCAGTGCGTCTTGACAAATGGACAGACAAATGCTCGGTGCTTTATTAGGTCTCTCCGAGGCTCGGTGTGAGGCGGCTGGCGAAGGAGCAGTAACTAGACTGTTTTGGACAGGCTGATGGAAGGTGCTTCATCACCGCATACAGCCATCCAAGTCCATTGATGCTCATTCATCATGCCTTGAACAAGGCTGCTGGGTCACCTTACAGATAACCGAAGAGGATCTATAGTGCGATATCTCTGTGTACTGTCTTTCATACGAATTGAACGCCGGCGTGTTTCCGCCAAGTCGGTATTCTTAGCGTCGCACTGCAGGGTAGAGAAATTAAGGTAAGAAAGGCTTTCATCGAGCGTTGCAAAGAGACAGGCAGTTGTGGAGGCAGGAAGGACTCCCGCAGCCTTGGGGAGACTGCGGAGGAAGCAACGAAGATGGGAGGGAGGTTGTGCTGGATCCATGGAGGGTTTTTGAAAAACAGGAAGGAAACTTTTGAACCATTTTCTGCAACAACCAGGGACCATGGGGGGGTGTCCATGGATGGAAGTGCTGTGGGACCGTTCGGTGGCTGCAGGCTCCATGGCATTTGAAAGATTCAGCTTCAAACAGGCCTCATAATTGCTATTTTCAATGGGTGCATGTAAGATCCCAGCCTGTGCTTCAATTTTTCTAGTACAACAAACTCTCCTAAAGCCCCGTGATGGCTTCCTTGCTGCTCTGCCTCCTGGAGCTGATCAGAACCCCAAAACGTTCAGTTCCCCCAGGAAACTCTGCTCTGGAAATATCCCTTTGTCCCAAATCAGACCTAAAAACAGTACATCAAAAATTTGGAAATTACCCACAACAATCCTGGGGGGAAAAAATCCTCTTTGAAACACTATGTAACCTTGAAGCACTCTGAAGGGCTTCACTTGTACTGTTGGGTTTGGGGGTTTTTGACAATTTTGTACAAGAAAAGATAATTGGCAATTTACCACCGTTGCACAAGATCAGCATTTTCTGGCGGAACAGGTTTCCATCAGCTTTTGCTGCTTTGCTTTTGAATATCGCCAAGAGAAGCTAGGGACGGTTCCACCGCCCCCCCCTTAGCTGGTAGAATTGGTGCATCAGGCTCTTCCTCGGGTATTTTAAATACAGATCCTGCTCCAAGAAGGCAAAGGGGGAGTCCACCTTCCAGAGGCTACTTAACATTGCAGAAGAGGCCTCCTTTGCATCGCCTCCAGAAGATTTTACAGCCTTCCAGTCCCCTCCGCGGGGAAGAGAAGAGCATCAAGCTTCAACAGGCAGTGCAGGGCTGTACATGTTCATAAAGACTTCCTGGGTTTTTCTACGACCATGCGTGGCACCAGCCTGCGTGCCAGCCCCTTCACAGAAAGTCGATGGATGGGTCGGGGGGCTGTTTCCCTTCTCAAGAGCTCCCTTAGTTCTTCCAACATCCAAAGCCATCTCCTTCAGTTGTCTCTGAAGATCTCCTAAGACCGTGTCTTGAGACCGCACGATTAGGATGGCGAAGCATCTGTCGTGGAAGTCAGACTCGTCTGCCTCTTTTCTGCTGGAAATGAGGCAAGTTGTTCGGGCCGCCACCTTGTTCTGCATTTGCACGGTGCCAGGCACCACGTTCCGGAGCTACTGCCGTCGTCATCTTTCCTTTGGATAACAACCTTCTTGAGGAAGGAGAGACAGTAACGGATGGCAGCAGAGAGCAAGTGGTGACTTTGCAGGAGCACTTCAAGCCTGGGTTCTTGCTCTGTAGCCTCAGTTCTCATCGTCGGGAGGACTTCCCAAGCTAAAGTGGGTAGGACACCCAAACAGGATATAGCTTTAAGCCTTCCTTCAAGGACCTATTCATGTACCAGCCACCTTTCAGAAGGAGAGCACCTTTGACATGCCGTAGGTCACTCGAATGTGCTCACACATCAGGCCACCAGAAAAAGATGCCGCTAATGCCTTAGATGAGAACCATTTCCGCTCACCGATCCGCCAGACAGAAACACAAGTGCTGCCCCCCAGCCCTTTCCTCTTCCAGACAGGACAGCGGAAGCTGCAGCGCTAGTGTCTGGTACAGCTTTTCCTTTCCCTTGCCCTGCTCCCTACTCTCAGGACCGGCACTGCTTTCCTTGCTGGCACGGAGCGGAGTGGTCTTGCACAGGGGATCTCTGGCATTGCGCGAAACCCCAGCTCTTCCCAGTGGGATTACTCTACGAAGAAAGAGGGGCTGGGCGATTTAACCACCAACCTACAGCTCAAAGCAACGGAAGCGACCTCTCCAAAGTGCACCACTGGGCTGCAGCCCGCTGCAACGGGGTGGTTAGATCCTTACTGCCCTCCACCTACATGGACAGCTCCCACGGGACCCTCGCCTGTAGAGAGCTGCACCCCTGGGCTATCTGCTCCAGCCCGGAGGTCCACCAAGCGCCCAGCTCAGCTCGCTGGAGAGCATGGGGAAATTTGCATCTTCCTGCGCCACAACAAGCACCTAACGAAGGCACCAACATTGCAAGGGGCGCACACGCCAGTCCTGCACAAAAACGAGGCCTGCGTTCGGATTTTAAGCGCAAGGAGAAGTTGAGAGAAAACCACCGCTAAGACATAAGAGAGCTTTCACTCGCATGACGTTAGGTGCAACAAGATTTTTTTTTTTTTTTTTTTTTTTTTAACCCATCGCAAGGAGGATTTCGGGACCTTTTCAGAATTCTTCTGCAAATACAGCCTCAATCTCCGCACAAGCTTCACATGCTCCTGAGGTCGCTGGCATTGTGTAGCCTGCTAATTCTATTTGCAAGGTAGAGAAGGATGTCTCTGGTGGGGGAAGATTTATCTTCCTCTGGAGTATAATTCTGATGCCATGGCAACAAGTCCTGAAGATTGATGGAAGGGCCATAACCTCAGCTTGAGCGCTGCACAGCACAAGACTCCAGTCTGGGCAGTCCTGCAGTGTTCGGAGGTGTCCAGATGCTGGTAGCATTCAAGTGCAAGCCAAGAGCATAGATCTGTAGCAGAAACTCCCAGACATCAGCTACAGTTGGGTAATTTCTTTATAAATAGAGTCATTTTCTTCTGTGCACACATGGGTGCTGGACTCCAGTGCAGCGCAGAGAATCTCTGCCGTGATTCTCGTCACCAACCGGGCACGTGGGAGATCTGGTTTTAACGGCGTGGACACAGCCCACGTTTTAACTGTACGGTTTTCTTTTCCCCTTGCCCTGCCCAGGACGGCCAGTCCCGAACCGTCCGTCAGTTCCAGTTCACCGACTGGCCAGAGCAAGGCGTGCCAAAATCAGGAGAAGGTTTTATCGACTTCATCGGGCAGGTCCACAAGACAAAGGAGCAGTTTGGCCAGGACGGGCCGATCTCTGTCCACTGCAGGTAGGCGGGCGTGCACGTGCGGGCTTCAGCCGCTGGAGAGCAGCCCGGCACCGAAGGAGGCGCCAGCATGCGGCACTCCTCGCCTCCTCTTGTAGCTCCCGCTGGCTGAGCTCGCTGCACGCGCCAGGGCCACCTGGCTCCCCTCCACGTCCCGCACCCGCGCGCTCTCCTCTGGGGGCTCTGTGCAGTCCCCCCCACTCTTATCAAGGGCACCCCCGTTCCTTCCTCCGCCCAGGCCCCCACAAAGCATTATACCCTGGGCTCATGCCAGGTATTCTGGGTGCCTGCCATGCCTAAGGCTTTGTGCACCACATCTTCCCCTACCACTCCCATTTGCATTTGTCTGGAAGAGAAGTCATTCGCAGTGCGCTGGGAGGGGGGCAACTGGTTGCACTGGATGGCGTGGTTCAGTGCCCTAAATTAATTCTTTGATCCACAGACAGTTCAGCCCTGTTTGCACGCAGCGCTCCAGAGCTGCTAGGACACAGACAGATGCCGGAGGGGTAGGGCCCCGCACCGCTGCAGAGAGCTGCAGAGCAGCCCGCTCGCAGCAGGATGAGACCGGCACATGCTCAGACAGGCGCTTGGCTCTAGCGAGAACCATGCCTGCATCCCGATTGGCTGAGCAGGGGATAATGCAGGGCATTACCTCATCGAAGCCGTGTGGATTTCTTTCATTAAAGCAGCCGGCAGATATTGTGCGTCTGAATCAGAGAGGCTGGTTGGTGGGGACTGGGGGGGAAGGGATAAGTTATTTTCTTACTGCAATAAAAATAATTCCCCAGTGGCACCTTGTCCGCCCCTAAAGCTTTGGACCTTTGTGGATCATCTGTTCTGCCTGGTTTAATGTATCCACTGCTGGTAGGAGCTGCTGTGCGGGGATGCGGCACTGGATTGATAGGCTTAGGCTCTCCACCTCTAAGGCCGCGCGCCCTGGCCGGGGGTGTCAGGTCACTGCTCCGCACAAGATCAGCACGCAGGCAGGCGTCCGCTTTGCTGGGCTGCTTCCTTACCAGAGTCCAGGCGCTGCCTCACTCCCTTTCCATCTCTCCCCCTCTGCAGCGCCGGAGTGGGCAGGACCGGGGTGTTCATCACGCTGAGCATCGTCCTGGAGAGAATGCGTTACGAGGGTGTTGTAGATATTTTCCAGACAGTAAAGATGCTGCGAACACAACGACCTGCCATGGTGCAGACAGAGGTAAAGCAGCTACGGTTGGACTCTAGGACTTGCCCCCTTTTCGCAGCACCAGCTGCGCGTGTTCCCTGTCCATATCCGTAGCGTTAACCTCGCCCTCCCGGCTGGAGGACGACTGAACCTTTGTCTTTCCAGCTACTGGGAAACTTTAATCCCATCAAAACCTTCAGGAAGGGACGGCTGGGGAGGTGGGCGGTTTGGTGGGGGGAGATCCTAGCAGCACCATCCAAGCCCACCGCGCTATCCACCACCGTGGATTTCTAACCCCAGCCCTGCGCTCCGAGAGCACAAATGCTCTAGGGGCCTTATTAATCCTGGGAACGGAGTAAGGACGCTGACCTACTTTTAATGAAAAGCAGAGGAAGAAAAGCGCGTTTATGAACATCCTCGCAATAAGATGCAGAGATTCCCCCACTTCTTCGGCATCGTGGATCTCTCCCCGGTTCCCGAGCACGCTGTATCCCCTCCGGTCGCTGTGCGCAGGCCTGCAGCCGCACTCTTGCTCTGCAGGCTATGAAGGGGTTAGCTTGACTACACAGTTGGAAGGGATTTAACAATCGTTTCACAAATGCTAACTCTTCTTTCTCTCTTTTTTTTCATTTTGATAGGACGAGTACCAGTTCTGTTACCAGGCAGCTCTGGAGTATCTCGGAAGTTTTGATCACTATGCAACATAAAAAGCCATCCGTTTTTGCAGACTCTACCAACCACTTAAGTCCTGGAAGGCCTCTTCTGACCCAGGAGGAGTGCTTGAACTTACAAAACTGAATCAGAAGAAGTACCTTTTCATTTGGACGATGCCGTGGGGAGTGGGGGGAAGGATTTGCGAGGCACACCCCGTCAGGAACTCCATGTTGTAACCTGGAACGTGAAGAGGCAGCTCAGGAGGGTGCTGAAGGACTATTTTAAGTGGTGAACTGCTCTTGTTACCTCAAGTGGTGTTCGCTGTGGAGGATGTCGGGACATCATCAAAACTGATCCAAAAGCTAAAACAAACACCTTGCGAAACATTACCGCTGAAGGGAGCTGAGAGAGCTGGAGAAGGGAAGGAAGCCGGCTCTGGTTACATCATTAGAGTTCAGTTTATTTACTAATATAGTTGGCAGTCTTTAAAGGAAGTCACTTGCAGAGAAGGTGTCCTGTAGAAACAAATCCAATAAACCAGTCTCAACACGTCAGCAAACTCGAGGTCAGGAATTCGTCTAGCTGGAGTCTTAATAACCTCAGCATCATCAACCGGGATGATCCTGGGCTTATGGGCACCTTGCAATCGGCATCCACTGAGTGCCTCTGCCAGGCAGGAGGGTTTGTAGCTCACCTTTTGAATACTTGGAACATTCCTCATTTCTTCTAATTCCAAAATTTATTTTTTAGGATATTTAAAAACGCTATAGATATAAAATATATATATAAAGCTCGGCAGTGCTCCCGGGCTCTGGGCACAGACTTGGCTAGGCTGAGCCCAGGTGCTGTCAGGTCAAGATGGGGTTTCCCTAGCTGGGTTCACCGACCGTGGGTTTTCACCTCCTCTTTTCCACGCCTCCGGGCACACCCGCTGTTTCGATTTGAGACGTACAAAAACGCAGCATCTTTCCCATTCTCTTTGCACATGTACCATCCCCATTTTTTGTAACCAGCTTTGCCCGCTACCCCAGGGTAAGGAGCATTTTTGAAAGGGCCCCTTACCAGGCCTGTTCCAGAGACGCTTCTGTAAGAGATTCATTCCTATTCAGCTGCTGATCCTTGCTGCCAACTCCTCACCCCACAACACAGCAGATCTCCAGAAGAGACGCAGAGACACTTCTGTGCCCGTCCCCGTGCAGTACGTCACCCGGGTTTGTAGGCACAGCTATGAACCCACACTTAGCTGTAAAATAATTTGGAAAGATCAAGTGAGCTGCATCCAATGGCATATACTGTGAGTGGCTTTCTTTAAAGTATCGATGTAACTGTAACAAGTGACATTACCTTTTTTTTTTTTAAATAGTGTATTTTTTCCTTTTTTTAAAAAAGAAAAAAAACAAAGAATATCGGTCAATGAATTTAAAAAGAAAAAAATTTGCTTATTTGTTCATATTATGTTCAAAGACAGTCTATTTTTTCACTGTAGAAATGTTATGTGTAATGGCTGTGATATATAAAAAAAAATGCAGTGCAAATTGCTACTTCTACATATTGCTTTTCTACCATTTAAAAGGTTTAACTTGCTCATGTAAGAACAAAACGTCCGGTTTTTTTGGGTTTGGTTTTTTTGGGGTTTTTTGTTTTTTTTTTTAATCGCAGACATATCGAGCATCTCTGGAAGGGCGTGAGGTTAGCAGGCTGGCTTAGATGTCGTCGTAGTGCCAACTCGCCCCCACCCTCCTGTGGCCACGTAGCCTGCCCTTGCCACGTTTGCCGGTTAATTGGGAGATTAAACAACGCCAGTGTCTTACAAGCGAAGTAGAAAGACAGGAATGTCAGAGCCATGGCACATGTGCGCACATGCCGTTTTTAAAATCATTCGACCAACAAAAACAGCGGGTATGGTAATAGCAGCCCCTGACTCTTCGCGCACCGGGCTGCGTAGATGCTAGTCTAGCAGACGTACGTGAAAAAGAGGAATCTTGTTGCCAAAGCGCAGCGAGGTGAGCATGTCCTGAAGGAGAGACCCTGCCCCAGAACTGCTCTCCCTCGACTTTTCTTTCGTTTTCTAGAGGGGTCGACATGGCCACAACCTGGTACTGCTGGGCTGGACGCAACTCAACCAAACAGTGACCCCGAAACACCCAACCCATTTCCTGTCTCCAACAAAAAAGAGGCTTCTTCGAGATTTTACTTCCTATTTGTGTGAAAGTTGCCCAAATTTCTAAGTATGTTGCAGCAAAATCTTAACTGGGAGAGTTTAGGGGGAAAAAAAAACAGAATAAAAGGTTTTGATTTTGTTTTTTTTTTCTTTGTATGAGAGCAAAGTGCTGTTGCTCTCACACTATTTCAAACTGAAACAGTAAGTGGTTTTCATGCCACGGTGTATGTAGATATATTGACTTTGTATTAAAGGAAGATTGTCTGAAAGGACTGGCTGCAGACCCGTTTGTGGGTAGGCTTATGGGATGTACAAAGACAAGAACCAGCGAGTGCGATAGCCTAATACGTTATTCAGAAGTTGGGCTGCTAAAGGGGGGGCCTCGGGACCTTGGTGCTAAGCCACAAATGCATCTGCTGCGAGGAGAGCTTCGCTTCCCCCCGATTTGCTTAGGGGGAGAGGTAAACGCGGGCCCAAGGCAGCATGTGCAGGCACAGCCAGGGAGCCGGTCATCTGGCTTGCTCTGGAACAGATGGCAGCATCAGAAGATTAAGCCACCAAGCATTTACCCAGTGACCCGAGCAGGTGGGTGCAGCCCACCCTGAAGCCCGGGCTGCTGTGGCTAGACAAGCCGAAGCTAGCTCAGGTACGCCTGCTCGGGCTGGGTGTGCAGCTCAGGGCTGCAGCAGAGACGCTAACGAGGATCCGTCTGAAGGGAGCACCTCCCTGTCTCTACCTGCCCAGGCTTTTCCTGACTCAGAGGGCACCGATTCCAGACTTGAATAGAAAGCATCTGCTGCTCATGAACCCAGCTGCCCACACGCCTGTGCTATGCCGGGGTGCCGCTGCCACGAAGTGCCTCTGACTAAGGATCTAACCCCATAGGCAAGAGCGTACCAAACCCAGATGCAAGAAACCCCCCAGAAACCTTATATCTGGTAAGTCCTGGCACTCGCACACCAGGGGGACAGGCCCTTTGTATGCTCTCAGGTCGGAGGCAGAGGGAGGTTTATCCTCTCCTTAGCAAGCCTGGTTTCTATAGCAAATGCAAAGCAGCGCTTACCTAGGTAGCAGGGACATTCTGGAGCAAGGGGACTGTCCCCCAGAGAAAAGGCTGGCATCGCATCTGGAACCGCCTTGACCTGCCAGAAATGGGGTCAGTACTCACCTAGAGACAAAAGAAGCTGGGGAGAGGATGTGGGCAATGAGTTGGTGCCTGCTTTCCGCACGGGTGCGTGCCCAGAGACAAGTGCCTTCACTTGGACCTTTTGGGGGTCTGTTCCACACACCAACTTTCTGGGCCATGTATCCCTGTAAGCGCGACGCTGCCAAGTTCCCGTGATGATGACGACGACGATGATGATTATAAAAGACAGTGTATTGCACCCTGTACCTGCTCCCCCAGCCTAGGACACTGCAGAAGTGTTTGGTTCTTGTTTTAATTTCTCCTCCTCTCTTTATTGTTCCTCTTCCCCTTCTCTTGCTTTCCCATTCCTCCTGTCTGCTCTCCAGGAGCTCAGCGCACACCCTGCGTCGAGAAACGCCCACGTGGGGTGCTACCGAAGATCACAGAGGAGCGGTGGCGTAGGCCACGTCTGAACAGCACCTGCGAGCGAGGCCAGACGGGAGCGCCAGCGCCGCTCCCCAGGCAGCGCTTCATCCACTTCCGATCCTTTCCCGTAAGGAAACAGCGGGCCTGAGAAGGGAGAGACTGACCTGGTAGCAGCCCTGAATCCCAGCAGTATCTTCTCCCGGTGCTGTGACAAAGCAGTTACTCTGCCAAATTTGATCCATCGTCCACCTAAGCCGGGCAGCAATTTGTGACAGTGGCCAGGAGCAAGGGCTCCAGAGGGAGCTGCAAAGAAGCAGGTGAGGGGGTGGGTAAGGAATAACCTACCAGCGGGGATTTTTCTCCCCAGCTCGCTAGGTTTTCTTAGCCCTGAAGCAGCGCCGTCTGTGCCAAGTCGGACACTTGGGTATAGCTCTTCCCTGCCAGCAGGTGGAAACAGCATATACCAAACAGCTGTCATTGATGTGCTGTCACAGGAGGCATAAGGGAGTCGCTAAACCGAGTTAATGCCATCTCCAGCCAGGCCGGGGAAGTCTGGGTCCCAGAAGATGCAACCTGCAGCGCCTCGTACAATGACAGCATCTCTCCCAGGTGAGCGGAGAGGTCCGCGGGGGACCCGGGTGGAGAGCCCCGGGGGAGGAGTGGAAAGCCTTCCTTGCCCCGAGACAAGCTGGCCCCCTGCTCCCCCACACCGTTCAGACTAGACTCACTCTGCAAATTGTCTGCGGTCATGTTTAAAGACACTCGGTGAGAAATCACGGAAGCGTTTTCAAAGCACCAGCTGGGCTGATGAACTTGCAGCCGGGGAGGACGGCACTGCGACGCCGGCGTCATACGGTCTCCATCTGCCGGCAGGGAAGGACCATGCCACAAGCTCCCGAACTGGCACAGAGGCAAAGCAAAGAGGCAGGCGAGTCTCCCCGTGTCTAATCCTGTCTAATGCACCCGAGTAGCCTCAAGCATTGATAGGAAGACAACGATGACGATTTTCGGGGCTAATAAGGCCCGTGGGCTCGCAGGGAACACGTGGCACGGAAGTGGCTGCACATCGTGTAGTCCGCTCCCTCAATTTTGCAGCCTGTGACTTTAATCGCCCCTTTCTTATCTTGCTAGAGAGGAAAGAGGGACAGCCCCTGTTCTCTGCATCCTCCTCCCAAGCTAAACAGGCCTATTCTCCTCTCTCCAGGCCTCTAATCATTTTCCTTCCTGAGCTCCAGCCTCTGATTTCTTCTGCATCTCTGCTGAAATGGCGTGACCACCCCCCACATCGCAGGATGTAAAAATCCTCCCGAACATGCAATAACCAGCAAACGGAGCCCAGGCGAGTGACAGAGGGGGAGAATTGGAACGGCAGCTGGGAGATAAGTAAACCTTTCCGAAAAACAACCGGTACTGTAGGAAGCCATTTAGGAAAGCAAATGTAGAATGAAATCTCAGCACAAAAGCAAAGCCCCTGAATGCAGAGGAGCCCAAGATGCACACGGGACACAGTTGAGAGGCCGGGCCTGAGAGAGCACCTCCACGTCCCATTCCTTCCCGGCGGTGCCCAGCACCATGGCTGCAAATACCCCTTCCAGGTCTTGCGCTCCTGTTTTTATCTTGACCGTGTCGCGCAAAACCAAGGGGCGTTCAGGCAGGGGGTTGGACTAGACGACTTTGAGAGGGCCCTTCCAGCCCTAATTTTCTGAACAAAACGCCAGTTGAGAGGAAACGGTGTAAGGACGCCAGCTCCCCAGCAACGGAGACGCCAGCTCTCCCGACCCGCGCAGCAGGTGCAGACAGAGGAGGGAAAGACGACGCAAGGAGGCCACCCCACGCAGAACGTGAGCAGCCAGGAGGGCTGCGCCGTTCTCCGGAGACGCACAAAACAGAGCTGAGCCTCGCGAGAAGACGACCTGCTTGTTCATAGACGCCCTTGCGCTTCGGGCATCCCGGGCTCCACGGTCACTTCCCGTCACATGCCTGACCTCCATAACGAACCTCTGTGCCACATCTTTTGCATGAGGATTTCTGATCCACCTTGGATCCATCCTGCTCAGACCAGGGTGCCCTGGATTGCAGAGAAGCAGAGATGCCGCGAAGGCCTTCCAAAATCTCCATGCAACGGTCTGGAGAGAAGCTGGCAGAACATCTTCCTGGCACTCGTGAGCTGCTGTAGGGACATTCGACCGCCTGAACACGATAAACCAAGGTTTCAGGTTTCACCGAGCACCAGGTACTCCATGCACGACATGCCGTGGTTGAGCAGCGATACTGTCCTTGCCCAACCGATCACGTTCAAGGTGGAGCTTTTGCTGCAAACTCTCACTTCTAGGATACAACTCTACCAGAAGACACCACTGGCCTGAAACGGGAGGCACATGCTGGTCACTCGCCTGCTTATTTTTAAAACCGGCATCCTATGTTACGGCCACCAAGATCTGTTTTCAGGGAGACCCGTGGGAAGGTTTGCGACTACCTCCTTACTACGGAGCCAAAAGAAGTGGGTTTTTCATCTCCACCGCCTGACAAATGGCTCTGACGGTGAGTGCATTAGCTACATATTTGAAAGAGTAAATCACCGCAGGTTGTATTTTTTACCACAAAGGGAGTGTCACAGAGAGGCTGGAGATCTACACTGACATAACTCCGTATGGCCAAGAGCGGGTCATTAAATAGATGAGAGATTGGCTTTGCAGGGGAATCCTGACGGCAGAGCCTTATCTTGTTAAAGGCAGACTGTCGGGACGAGAAAAGGGAGGGATGGGGATGTCCCCAGGGTGCAGCGAGGATCTGTCTCCATCAGAAGAAGCCAAGTTGCAGGCTGGCTTCAAGAAGAGGAGACTGGGGTGCGTTTCAGCCCCCAAAGCATAGACACCTTCAGCACCACTGACGCATATGTGGGGAGAGCCTCCGTGCAAAAGCCCCAGAGGCACTGGGAAGCCAATCTGCCACCTCGCTGTCAGGCAAACAACCCAGCAAGCTGCCCGGCAGCGGGGAAGCCGACTCCTCTCCAGCACCAGCCGACGTGCTCATTCAGAAGTCATCTCATTAAAACCCACGTCTCCTTCATCTGCTGAAGGCACCGCACATGCCTCATTTCCTCACCTCTGGGGAGCTGGGATGGTCCCAGCAGCAACCGGGACCAAGCCCCACACACTCCCCTGCCGAGGCAGGGCCCCTTCCCAGCAGCAGATGGACTTCCCGGCACTCCTGCAGACACCGCTCGCGCGATCATTTATATGCAAATCCAGAAGAGCATCTTTTCATCACTTAATAAACGGCTCTTAAAATCATCTCGATTGCATGTCTCCTCGCCTTTAAACATTATGTTCTATTTATGTTGCTTCCAAAGGTCAACTCTGAATTATTCTTTCTTCCCTCGACTCCAGCTGGTAAAACACCACCAGCCTGGAGCACGGCGCGGGTGCTGCCACCTGCAGGTCCGCCTTGGGCATTGCAGCGTTCAACCATGCGGCGCCCAAATGCAAGAGCTGCCCTCCGCCGCCTGCCTTGCAAGTCGCTTCCCAAAAGTGACTGCCAGCCAGCCAGGAGTGACCCCTCTTTGTGCCAATGGGGCAGCAGTCCAAATGCCCTGACCCACCTTTCTTTCACTTTCACAGACCGCGGCTCTTCCCCCACCCTTTTGGGAGCTCACCCTGCCAGAGGGCACGAATGGACGAGTCCCTGGATTCTCCTCCATGCACTGATAACCGTCTTGCTACCGTGTCAGTCTGCATCTCGCGAAGCTCCTGTTGCTCGCCTGCTGTAACCACATGAGCTTCAGCCCCTCTGTCTTGGCTGGCTGGAGAGTCAGGAACCGAGCCTGAGAGAAGGGATGGCTTCTTTGGATACGGAGACAGGCCTGGAAGGGAGCAGAGGCAGGACAGACCAGAGGCCTAAGAGACCTGATTTGGAACAGATTTGTAAAGGCACCTAAACACCCCACCCAAACCTCTCACACCCCGACCTCAGGTCTTACCAAGGGGCCTAATAGTGAACAAAGGTAATTTCTCTAATACCAGTGACTGAGAGAAAAGCCCCCCAATTCCCCGAGTTGCACATGAGACAAACCAGTTTCCAGGCCGTGGGAAAGTATACGTGGTTAGAAATACTATGGGTTACCATCAGCTTTAATCATGCTGAGAAAAGCAAAAGGAAAACAGGAAAATCCACTGCTCTTTCCCCCCCAAACGGAAAATGAATAATGGTTACAACCCCCCAAGTCAGCAGCTGCCTTGGTGCAGAATTTAATAGCAAAGGTAAAGAGTCATTCCAGCAGGGAAATTTGCCTCCTGTTCTCTTCTAGTCCCTTCCTAGGGAAGAGATCAGGGAAAGTTTTTACGCTATTCCCCAACGAGGTTGCCCAGATCTGGTTTCTACCTCTTCTTGAATAAAAAAATAAAATGGAGCCTCACAAGGGAGCCCAACCACAGCACGGCTGCGTCTGCAGGCGCATCACAGACTTTGCGTTCTGGAAATACAGGCACCACCAAGCTCCTGCCCATCGAGAACAAACCGCGCGGCAGAACGGAGCAGCTCAGGAGCCAGGAGCTGCTGCCATTTGCACGGCCCCTGAGCCTTGCTGCAGGACCGTTTCGCTCCATTTGGCAAAAAGGGGTTGGAAGTCCGGCGGCACGCGCCTCGTCTCCAGACATGAGGTTATGGGGACGGCTACGCGGCAGCTGGTGGACAGGACTGGAGGGGTTCAGATTAGGATGGGAAAGGAAATGGTGTTCTTGGCTCACAAGCATGATCTAAAAAATTGTTTCAAACCTGAAAAGGGGATTTTTTTTTTTTTCTTTAGAACATGGGAACATGCAGCGATTTGAGCATTTGAGACCTTACTCCAAGCCACGTCTATGCTCCCTGCCAGACGTTAGGGCTCAGCACATCAGCATTTTTCATTAAAAAAACCCCGTTGGGTTGAAAACTTCCCGACCAGCTCTCTCCCAGGTCCTGGTTTTACGTCCCAGCTGGGGGTCTGCTTCCCCTTCCTGGAATACCCCCACCCCCAAGACTCCAACACTTGTAGGCATCAAAGTCTGTGCCTCCATCCATTTGCTATTCCTACAAAACTCAAGTCATGCTCATCTGCCCTGGAAGAAACAAGGACACCTTCGTCCACTTTCCTGATACCAAAATTAGCAATTACACCCTCAGCAACCACAGACTTCGTTGGAAAAAAAACTCTGACCTGGTGGTTTCTTAGTCTCCTTTGCTGAGCTAAGGTGGCCAAAATTGACTGGCTTTTCTAGCAGCATCTGCACCGGCCAGGAGAACTGTTAGCACGTCTTTGTAGTGACAGATCCAGGCCAGAAACCCCAGCTGGCCTCTGGGTGGAGAGTCAACCTCAAGATCCATATAGGCCACATTGAAAAGTTATCCTTTGCCTGCTCAAGGCTTAGGACAGGAAATAAGTCAGAAAGAAGAGGCACAACACACACCTACACATGCTGGAAGCATGCACTGCGTAGACTAAATTTCAAGCAATGGTGTCCGCTACTAGATGCGCAGGGGTTGCTTTAAATATTATCCGAGTATATACCCCAGCCTTGGTCTTAAGCTAATGCAAACTGTCTGCAGGAATAATAAATCTCCAGATCCTTTTATAGCTAGCAAAGGGATGGAAGCCTGACCAACAGCCATATATCTCCATTTATTAATGGCCCTCTCTCTAGGCATCTATCTAATCTATTCATCCTGGCCCATTTTTAATCTGCCTGTTTCTCTAATCTATCTACTTACACATCTACCGCATGGCTGGATGAAAAGACGATGCCAGATCCCTTTACAATTTGTACAGGGATGAAATCCCGATATTACCATCTAATCACTCCTGTAGCTCCTGAAAGGCAGGTGCTTGGAGTCCCCTCCTAGTTATTAAAGAGAGAGATTCCCCACTGCGAGAGAACCTGGTACCCATCTCTCCACGTATGCTGCAATACATATGTGCACGCTCCTCCCTACACACACGGGTGGCCATGCTGAATTAATAGGATATACTTGGGTTTTGTCCGCGGCTCACTCAGGAACACCTCTTCTTTTTTCAAAACTTAGTTATGGCCAAACACTAAAATAAAAAAAAACGAAAAAAAAAAAAAAGTCAAACCTGTTTTACATTGACTTTTAAGTAATTGGAGGTCAAGTCCCTGGCCTGGCTGCCCAAGATGAAGATCCTACTCAGGTTATTGCTTCAAGGTAAAACATTTCAAATTCAGTTCACGCTCCCTCCCGCTTCCCTTTCTGGTGGGGAAATGTGAACCAACTGAACAATGGCAGCGCATACAACCTCCCCGCCATGCAACAGATGATGCAGCCCCCGAGGGACATACCACTGATTTCAGTGGGAGCAGCAGCAGGCCCTAAACTTTCAATACATCATTATTGCCTTTTCAAGGGCAACACTCAGATGCAGAGCACGCTAGCCTCAGAAGACATGAACACTCAGCCCATCGGGCTGGGAAAGTTGGAGACGCCTCCTCTCTCCATGCTCAAAGCGGTGCTGATGTGCTCCAGGTTCACAGCTGGGTAGCCTGGTCCAGGCTTGGCGCGGCAGGAAGAGGGTAGACAACAAGCCAACGGGCAGCGTTCGTTGCTCTGGAAGGATCCCGGGGACAGAGGAGGGGACACGCGCTCCAAGCCAGAGCCTGGTGCCATGCTGACACAGGTAGAGCTCCACACTGAGAAATGAGACTATCGACGTAAAGGTCCTTGACTCACCCCTGGTCCCCACCACCATGAGTCCTCCGGCCTGGACAGACATCCCTGATGGGATGTGGCAGGTCAACGTGGTCCCCACTTGAGATCCAGCAAGCACGTGTTTCCTTTCCCCACAGCAGCCTTGATATCACTAGGGACAAAGACAGCAAACGGTACCAGGAGCCCTCCCACACCTTTGCTTCCTGCTGGAACATGCACTTGCACGATGATTTGAAGGGTGCAAAACAAGGTTCATAAAATACAAAAGCCCAGCCGCCTGCTTTCAAGACAAGGCATCACCTGTGCAGAGGCCTAAGCCAAGGCACCTTCCTGCAGGGCAGAGAGAGATGGGGGGGAAGGCAGGACAAAAAGGGCAGTGCCAGTCTCCAACTCCACAGGACAGGACGGGGTGCAGGAAGGGGAGACCCCAGTGCGAGTGCTGTGCAAGGGCTGTTTCTCTCCCCCCGCATCCGATGCCTCTTTCACTCACCCCTGAGCTTCCACTCTTGCCAGCTGCCGGGGCCAGGCCTTATTCCTGCCGCTCATGCTGCTGCCTTCTCAGCTACTACCACAGCCAACTGAACCCTGGTCCTGCCGTCCAGGGTGGTGCTGTGCCCAGCTGCCAGTGTCACCACCAGCCCGCAACCGGGACCACCGCCGCAGCTTGTGCCAGCTTCTCCGGCTGGCTTCAGGAGCACCCTCCACTAAGGAACCGTGGAGCGGAAAAGGAAATGCTGGAGAGGTCACACTAAGTATCGTCTGCAGAACAGACTGTGCAGCCCACTTCCAGAGCCTGGAAGAGCTAATCCTGCCACACATCCACTTGCATCTACTTCTCTTCAAAAGCTCCTACTTTGCCACCAAGCGTTCCTCTCACTCACAGCAGCACTGAGAAACCAGCACCCAACACAAAACTATTTCATGGGCATGAGACATGCAAGAGATGGATGAACAAGACCCGGTGAAAAGCAAATTTTGGGGGTTGTTCTTTTTGTTGCGTTTTGTTTTTTATTAAGTTGGTCATTTATAATAGCTACAGCCTTTTCAGTAACGCTGGGATGAAAGATTGTCCTTAATAAAGCTTGTTCTGGTTACCAAAGTGACTGCTGACTTTTGAACGGCCAACGGCCACACACCTTCAGATTTCCAAAACTTCCTTGGGCTCCTGCTGAAAAATCAGTCCCTTTTAAGTACTTTCAGGTTACGCCGACAAAAATCACTAGTCCCTCTTGAACACTCAGCCCATCGGGATGGGACAGCACTCGTCTCTCTCGCACTGCCCTCAAAATTTCTGGCAGCAAATGCAGACTGAATGTGTTGCTACTTTCCAGGGACAAGAGTCATAGAAAAGTAGGGCTGGAAGGGGCAATCAGGATTCTTCCGAGGGCACCGGCATATGAACGACTTACCAAGGGGGAAAAAGTCACTACGACGCTACCAGCTGCCAGCCGTTGCACAGAAACTGCCCGCTCTCGCCCTGGTAAGTAGAAGTTCATTCACAGGAACTTACCCCATTTCTAGCAAAGGCTAAGTGGCGAACTATCCCATTTCCATCGAAGGCTAAGCAGTTAACTACTGCGTACCATAGGGTAGGAAGATGCATGTGGGCAGTTCCTGCAAAGCAGCTGAAATAACATAAAGCTCCAAGCCCTTTTACCCCCAAGGCAAATTCAAACCCTGAACGCACGTAACAGAATCAGTTCGACAACAGCAAAAAAATCCCACCTGGTTTGCTAATCCATAAAATCATTTAAAAACAGATAAAACAAAGTAGCGTTTTCTACTGCTACATCTACCAAACGGAACCAAACACGGCGCAGGGATTTATGCACGTCCGTGTCTCAAAACAGGGCAGGGGGAAGAGAGTAAAAAGACTGTGAAAAATCAGCTATAAAACACACTCTTTTGGTGTGCCTGTCCAACCTCACTTAACTCATAAAGAAACGCACATTAAAGTGAAATAAAACTAGCAAAGCATTTGCCTCGGCGGGGATGGGGGGGGGAAACACTCACAGCAAATTGTTTGCCGACTGCTGTCAAGGTGCAAAGAAACTCTTTGCATCTAGAGAGCTACAAGCGAAATTGCAAAGGTTGACAAGCACTTCAGGTATCTGAAAATATGACATCTGGGGTATTTTTTTGGGAGGGGGGAAGAGAGAGCAATTGAAGCGAGACCATAGGCACGGAGGAATCCTTCAAATATCCGCTCCCCGAGCCAAGTATCAACCAGGGAGAACTGCGATAGCCAGGCCAGGAGAGGTGGCGTTGACCCATCCTTCTTTTCACCCCTCCTCATTTCCAGGGCAGGCTGTTTAAACATGGGAAATCAGGAGAGGCGCTCTGCGTTTGGGGGTGTGGACCCAAAGGGCAATGACGACACTGAAGGAAAGGGATCTAATCCCTTTAGACCCGGGGAGACGGCACGAAGGGCAGCAGGGAAACTTTGTGGGAAGCTGAGTTCAGGCAGAAGAGCTATTCGACAGGGCGCCGAGACGTGCGTTCACGTGACCAAAAATTGAGGTCGGCGGGTACGATCCTGGAGGAGGAAGATGTGATTGCATCAATTCACTATGTCCCGAGGGAAAAACACTTCCAGTGGAAATGGTGTCGGGGCAAAACCAAACCCCGGGTGAGCAGGGATGGGGTGCAGAGCCCTGCAGAGCGCGGCCAGGCCTGCTCCCAAGGCAGCAAGGCTCGCTGGTGCCTGGCTCCCCAGCCTCATTCGCCAGGGTTAACCCTGGCCTCGGGTGAGGATGTCTGGGACGCTCCCCTCGCCCACCACTGCCACGTGCGACCGGCAGAGCCGGGAGGGGCAGCTCGTGGCCAGCGCCGGGACCCTCCGGAGGCCACAGAAATGCTCTGCTGCACTCCCAGCGAGACACGTAGAGACGGACACCAAGCAACCAACAGCCCAGCTCCTGAGGGCTCAAAATTATTCTCAAGCGCCTCCTCCGAAAACGTGACCCTGTCCCAGCACACACGTGCACACAGCTGCACGGCCAGCTGGGAGGCTGGCAGAGACCTGAACAAGGAACCACCCTTCCCAGAATGCTTTGCTGCCTTAGGACTACAAATCCCAGCATGCCATAACCTGCTCTGGCTTTTAACCCTTTTTTCACCTGCATTCTGGAGAGGGGAATAGGCAGAGGACAGCAGAGCTCACCAGCACCGTTGCAGGATAGCTGCAGACCTGCGTCCGTTTTGGAGGGCTGGTGCTGGAGGGAGGCGAGGAGCATCCTGCCTCAAGGGCAGAGCTAACAAAGTATTAGGAGGAGGAGTTACGCTTGCAAAATGCAGGTGAGGAGAAGGGACAACCTATTCCCTGTTCTGCCCCTGCTCTCTTTGAAGAGGAAGGTGGAAACCTAGCATCTAGGTTGGTCCATTTGTTGCAAGCGGCATTTCTTGCCAAGCTAGGAAGACAGCTAGGGTGGTAACATCTCTTGCCCCAGGGGGCTGACGTCCACAGGAGCTGGGGAAGAAGCAATTCTGCGTCCCCGCATGGTCTGTTTAGCCAGGTAAATTAACAGAGACCCGATCCACCATTTTGGGCAATGCCAAATGGGGGGTGGAAGAGACTGGACCTCCAGGACTACTGATCTGCTCCAATCTGCCACGTTTCCACGTCTGAACGTGCTCAAACCAACCGCAGGTCAACAACCACATCTCGTTTTCCCCAGAACACCCAGACCGAGCAGCCCGGCTCCTACCCCCTCATTTTTTAAAATACATATCGCTCATTGTGTGCCAAGGCCCCACCGAATATCAGTGCACAGCACCTGTGAAGATTTGGCTGTATTTACTCACTTTACGAAGAGCAATTTAGCATTTCTATTAGGAGGCAGCAAGGTCTGGAAATTGTATTCATTTAGTATTTCTATTTATTCTACAGGTCAGAAGTTGTCCGTTTCCAACTGTTTTCCATACAGATTGTTTCTTCAGGGACCAATCTGATCTTAAACTGTGAGACACTTTTTCCTCTGCAAGCGAAGCGGAAAAAATGTCTTTTGTTGGTATGCACAGTCGCAGCGAAAGGGGATTAGCTGAACCAGGGACCAGAGGCCTAGAGTTGCTGAACAACGATGGTCTAAACAAAAGAACAGAGCTTCAAAAATAGACACAAACACAGGTTTGAACAAAGAAGCCATAAGCAACTTATTAACTTTCGGCATACTATTAAGAACAGCAGAATATAGCTTAATAGCCACAGTATGTATATGTTTTCAATAGTCACAGCAGTATAATTAAGGTAAACGGGAGGTAGAGTCAAGGTGATTAACTCCACAAATTCATCGCCGGGTCTTTCTATTTCTTCACAAAAGATTAGGCAAATAGAAGCGAAGATTTATGCTCAGCGATGAATGCTGCTATTCTTGCTACCACAGTGGTAATTTCAAGAGCTCCCAGGAAGGAGAGGAGCTTCCTTGCCTCACCGAAGAGGTGGACAAACAGCGGTCTCTCCATCCTCTGGGACTGCCCAAATGTGGCACCGCTCTGAACTGCAGGGACCGTTCACATCATCTGCCACACAGGTTTTGAGGTTGAAACAATAACGTCAAAATGCTCTTTCCTGCCCGGGGCAGGGGGTCGGACTCGACGATCTACTGAGGTCCCTTCTGACCCCCCCCAAATCTATGACAACAAAGCGATCGAGGGCTTCTGGTACCGAGATGCTCTTTCTCCTCCCCTCTTTCCCATCCCCATCCCTCTGCCGCCTCTCGCCTTCATGTCACCCGTGGGAAGCAGCATTGCTTCACTGCTGAACAGACAAACACCTGTTCCCGGAAGAAACTGCCCTGACTTGGTTGGAGTAAAATGTCCCAGGTTAAGGCAGACTGACTCTGGCTCAAGAGGATGGATCATGTGGGCACAACTCTTTCTTTGTGTGCGTGTGTGTTTTTTTACAGGCAGGCGGTTTAACCCAGAACATCCCAGGTCCGGGATTTCTTTCTAGGGCATTGTCCTTGGAGATTTGGAGACACGACAGGTAGATCAAGCCCTGCTTCTCTTTACCAGTTAGCTACTGAAGCTCCCTCTGGTCTTGCAACAACAGCAGCAGCAAGAAAACCTTTTCTGCTCCTTTAAAGGCCCACAGCATCCCTCCATGGCTGTGACTTGGGAGGGACCTGAAAATCCACTCTTAACAGCTAGTCTTCTGCTAATTTCTCGGTCTAAAAGATCCACCCCTCCCACCCCCCATCCCAGGCACAGTGTGCATCTAGCAACCTGCCTCTCTCATTTCTTATTACCGACAGTTCATGCTCTTTGCCTCTCTTAACCTGGCCACAAATCTTAGGTGTCTCCATCTCACATACTCTCCCCCGACAGGAGGTCCTCTCACCTCAGATCACACTTCTGGTCTTCTGTGCAGCCCCGGTCCGTCCATCCATCACTGTCTTTCTCCGCAGCTGATTTACACGTTGAAATATCAGCTCCCGACCACATGGCAGCTGTGCTGTGTTCCTGTAAGTTTAGCTTGGGGGAAAAAAAAAGCGCACACGCACAAAATTGCTATTCCACCAGGAAAAACCGACTCAAATTGCCGCACTATTTTTTTATCTAAATAATGTTTAAATTTTAAAAGGGGGGAAAAAAAACCTAATTACATCTTTGTGTGGGAGATCATAAATCACATAATTACAATGGGAACCTCTGCATCTCTCCAACAGACAAAAAGCAGACTACACAAGTTCTTATCTCATTACAGTTTAATTAAGAATTATGTTTGAGCATCTTCTTTTTAATTATCACAGGGCCCAGATGACTTCTAATCTTTTTTACCCGAAGTGAGGGAGGGCACAGTCCAAGATGGGCACTAATGAATTTACAATTTGTTCTTGTGGGAACTTTAATAAAATTAGTCTGCATAGAAGATTAACACTGATAAAGTGAATTTCCAAAGAGAACATTTGGTTCCTTTCAATTAGTGTCCTACCGCCACCAGGAGCTGGTGGTGGGGAGCCAGGCTTCGGGTTTCAAGGTGGGAGTGAAGACGGTAAGCAGTTTCTTTTGATAGCTTCACCTGGCAGCATAGACCTACCAGCTGCTTCCCATGCTACAGACCAGAGGAAGGTGAATATTAATTGTTTCCTGCAGGGGCAGCCTCCGTGGTTGGCAGAGCCAGCTGACGGCACAAGGGAAGTTTACTTTTGCAAAAAGCGGTCCCCTTGCACCACAGGGCCTCTGTGCAGAACGGCTGCAGTACTGGCTACTACCTCCCTGACTTAACCATCTCTGCATGAGCACGGATGGCAGGTCCATCCAGATCTGGATCTCCCGAACCAGCACAGGTTGGCAATTGTCACCGATTACCACAAAACACAGCCCAAGACACCGGCTCTCAGGACCTGCCGACATGAGGGTCTGGGGCTCACGGTCAGGTTCTCTAAGCCATACCACGCAGGCTAGGTTGGTGACTCACCGTGCTACAGCTACATACAGCGCCGAATTACGAGGATGTTCATCTTTGGGGAACCAAATGGTCTATCACAGACTAGTCTAGGCCAACTGTAGGAAGAGCGACATGGCTGCCTCCTAGGGCTCTCCTTTAAAGCCCAGGCTGCTCCGAGAGATGGGTCATGGCCATGTGGCCTACCAAGGAAGTTGTCAACTGGCTCTTTGGAGTTGGCCAATGCTTTGTAGGCAGTACAGGAGGGAAAGCACAAGTGTACCGAGGCCCCATCTTGAACCAATTTGTTCAGCTCTGAGAACAGGCACATCTTCCCCTCTGTCGGCAGCTCGGGCTCATCAGTGCGTCCCCTCATCGTTCCACCTCTCGCCAGGCTGCGCAGAGAGTAACAGAAGAGACACTGGAGCAACGCAAGGCTCCCATCAGCTCAGGTGCGAAAGCTCGACAGCAGGGACAAAGCGAGAAGGTGGAGGTGAAGAGACAGAAACCAGGAGAAGGGAGACATCATGCAGTAATGAGCACTGACAGGTGGCAGCATTGATGTACACTGCCCTTTGCTTGACCAACAACGGGAGCGCCAAGGATGTCTGTCTCTTGTTAGCGTCCACATATGCTGTGAATATCTTAGCAAACGGTGCCCCCGCCTGCTCCCAAATATCTAATTATTTTAGGGCGAACATAACCTTTCTTCCTCTGGCGCTGGTCTGCCTTATTCTTACACGACACACGAGGCAGGAGAGGATGAGTTCTGCTGGGTGCACAGATTGGTGTCCTGACAGTCAACTCTTCAGAAGTTGAAGTGCAAATATACCCTGCACGACACCAAGCTCTGTTACATCGGTGCTTAGCAGCAGAGGGAGGATCCAGAGTAAAAAATAAATCAACCAATGTCATTTTGTACATAAATATTTCAACCTCAAGCTGCTCTAAACTGGCTTAACAGCGAATATAGCATAGGGTCCCTGGTTGCTACTGAACTGTAAATGATGAGCCAACAAGCTTAAGTACCAGCATCCAGTTCTTGCTACAGGCTTAAAGATGCCGCGAACCTTAGCTGCGACCGTCCTATTTCACCTCCATCCCAGGTCATGGCCCCAGCCCAAGAACTGACTGGCACTGGGATTACGGCTGCTCTGCACCATTTTCTGCTCCATGCTGGTTTTGCATGGAGAGTTTCTCCTGCGTGAACCACTCCGAGCATGGATGTCACGTCCAACAGAGCTACACGCTCAGTAGGCTGCAGTGTTAAATGGCGCTGCTTGAGAATCTCATCGCTCTGAGCTTTGTTTAAGCTCCTCTCCAGCTAGTTGCGAAGGCCTGACAAGGTGTCAGGTGTCAGTTAGTTTGCAGCAAGCAAGAGGACACAATCAGCTTTCTAAGCCACAGCCTGTCACATCCAAGGTTTGTTAATTTTCTGTTCTCCCACCAAAACAGTTTCAGGTTTCTCCATGAGAAGCACCATGAACCCATCAAGAAAATCTCTGTAAATGCAAACAGATTGTGCCAGCAAGGGCAGCAGGACAGATCAGCTGCCTTTCCCAGGGGTGTAAACACTCGCCTGGGCTGCTGTTGCTGAGGACGCTCCAGAAGATGGTCTGTTAATGGCCAATTTAGATACTTTCGAAAGCCGAGAGAAATCCAATGTCAGCTGGCAGGTTGGAGGTCAGAGTTCTTCCGCGTTTGCTTCGAATGCTGTTCCTGAGGGCACCTGGCACAGTCCAATCCCTAGGCTAATTTCTCCAAGAAAGAAGAGTTGTCTTGTCACAGCTGGCACCCCCTGAAAGCCAGAGTCAAAGGGAGCTGCAAAGCAGGTCGAACTCTCCTAGTGCCTTTTCTCTTTCCTTTACAATGGAATGATGAAAAATCCAACCCCATGCAGAAGAAGTTAGAAAAATTAGGCCTTTTTTCCTCTTTTAGGGTGACCATGAATGACTAGAGAACTAAATGGGATTATGGCATCAGAAGTGACACCGGAGCAATGGAGAGGGGATGGGATTTGTGATTAAATGGTTTAACCCCCTTTGGGTTTTTGGTTATGCCAACATCAGCTGACTCAAACCTCAATGAGCACAGGGAACAAACGCTCTCTCTGAAGAGCTACAGACCCAATTCCCTCAGGTGCTGATGACTGTGTGCCTGAACCCCCAGCCCTCCAGTATATACAACAAAACCCTATCCATAAAGACCCTGATCCCCAGTACCCTCAATTGGGGCCACTGCTCCCCACGAAGGGCCTTGAAAGGAAGCAGCTGGGTCTCTGCCTGCGCTTGGTGTTCGGCAGCTCCCACGAAGAACCACACAATCCTGAGCTCTTTGGAAACAGGTGGTCACTTATTTCTGCGCCTGCTGGGAGATGGTGAGGTCAGGGCTCTTTGGGAGATCTTGAAGGACACTCCTGGATGTTTCTAATATATATATATAAAAAAAAAAAAAAGTACCTCCCTTCTGGGCTCCCTTTAATAACAGGCATCTGTCGGTCTTGTAAGACAACGGAGTTGCACAGAACGAGGTGTCAACTTGTTGAACATCTGCGAATGCGGCTGAAGAACCCAATCCTTGAACAACAGTCCCTTTCACACTTATCACATGTGAAGCTCATATCTGAACGTGGTGCAGGGTTTTTCCCAAGGTTTCTGCTTTCCCCCACACATTAAGCTCTTCTTTCCTCAAAACCCTTAATTCCACGCTTAGTAGACTGCTTCCAAGTGTTTTGATCCTCAGCTGTCTTTTCCCAATCATTTGGCTCAATATTTATTCATTGCCTTCTTGCAAATTTGAAGTGGAGATAAGGACATTCAAATTGTCTTCTTCCTGTAAAGAATTTTTCATACAAGACAGCCTTGGGTATACAGCCATGGCCCACTCTCCGCACATGACCAAGCTAGTGAAGTTGATGCTCACAATGTGGGAATGCTCCAAGACGCGGGTGTAGGCAACTTTGTCCCACCAAGAAATTCCTAGAATGAGGTGAAGTCAACGCAAGTGGAAGCTGTTGAGGTGCCTTTCCTGAGTAGAGTATGTGGTCTAGGATTTGCTGCCATGCAAATGGGTGTGCATGGCAGAAGCCCAAAATACTCTGACTTTGGTCTTAACAGTCAGTTTGTTGTTGTTCCACACTCATTTGCTCAGCACGCTCAGGATACCCGATGCTTTGCCAATACGGGTATTCAGTTCAGCCTCAAGTGACAGGTTGTTGGCAACAAACGAACCAAGGTACGAGCTCCCTTTATGGTAGTGAAAAGCCTGGGGCCACTCATTAGAGTGATCTGCCAGAGATGGAGGTGCAGAGAGTTAGTGAATTGTCACCAACTAAGTACATTGCACAAACTCCTGATGAGCCCCTGTGGGGCTGAACTTTCCTGGCCTGGAAACCAGTGGGTGCCTATTTGCTATCGGGAGAGCCTTGGAAAACACACCCACCTTGGGTTGTCTGCGTGTGATCTCAGCTCTCTTCTATCACGGGCCCGTGAGTGGCTCGCTGCCAGCTGGACGAGGCATTCAGCAATTGTGGATTCCAGAAAACGTACCGTGCCTCACTGGCCACAAAAGTTTGTAGACTCTATCACCCTTTGTAAGAGGAAGTCCGGGGGTTGCTGTCTTTCTTTACTCCTGTGAACAAAGTCGACATTTATTTGGAGATGGAAATAAACCACCACAAACTTAAAAAAAAAAAGAAAAATCTTAACTAGAATCATTATTTATAGCTCTTTGCTAGGAAAGTGGTAAACACCTGCTGCTGTTGTGGTGGCCTGTTAATGGTAGTGGTTTCTGAGGGCAAGGTCTCTAAGGTGTTACCAGCTATATGCAGAACCACCTCGTTCTATCCCTCACCGCCCTGGGGCTATACAAACGCACCTCTCTTTCAGGGACTCCGTCTCCTCTAGTTGTGTTGGCTGAACAAAACGCATTGGCATCTGAACATTTTTTTTCCTAACGTTTAAAGACCACATCCGAGACGGGTCCCGTGTGCTGGGCAGCCCACAGGTATGCAGTAAATGAGTCTATGCCGTTATGAACCTGCAATGTGAAATAGCTGGTATGTGGCCCATCCACCAGTTGCAAGTGGTCAGGGAGAGAAGCACCAGTACAGCTGGACATGGCGTAATGATGACCACAGATCTCAGTCCACGTTACAACAGTGTAGGCAGTAATTGCTAAAGACTAGCAACCCCTGCCGCTTGGAAGCTAGTCCACTAACATTTCATACATCCTTAATCTGGGAAGGCCCTAAGCCAGACGGTCCAGGCACCTTCTGGTTCTGTCCCTGCCCTCAAACCAATGGGGCTGATTCCTTACATGCCAGCTGTCAAGACTTGTGTTTTGAGATCCTAAAGTCTTGGGTCTGTCTGGTCCTCGAACACAGCCTGACCGGGGGAGTCTTCACGTGTTGAAAATGGTGCGTGAAGTGCCTGCCTCAGTTTTGCTAAATGCAAATGAAAAGATGGGGCTTTCTTTCTGCAATGTTCTTCTCCAAGCGATTGTAAGAACTGTTCAGCTGAGGGAGCGGGTTTGAGAGTCCAAGAGACCCGACTCACTGATGGCGACTTCTATTAACTGCTGCTGCTGCCTTGCACGTCGAGGCACCCAGCAGGCACTCTGCGAGCATATGTATAAATCGGAACAAACGGTGTATTCCCCCGTAGTGCACAGCATCAGAAAAACTGCTTTGGCTCTTTAAAACCTCTCCAAGGTGATTTCCTCTTAGCATCCTTCAGTTCCTATTAAACAAAATGCACATAGCACAGCCTCTGCAGGGCAGCCCACTTGGTCTACAAGAGTGCAAGCCAATCTCTTCCATACCAAGACCTTTCTCCAACTCAGCAGCTTGGGAAAGACAGCATAGCTAAGACCTCAGCTTAAGAGCCAGCTGGGCTATTAGGCTGTCTAGTGACAGTATTTGTAATTTCTTCCTCTTAACAGGAGGTCACTGCTTTCCTCATCAAACAGCTTTTCACCACAGCACCATTTATTTTCCATTCCCCTTGATCACTACCTGGGGTAACAAGTTGCAAAGAATATGGATATGGGGGGGGAGGCGGGGGGGGAAATACACACACAGCAAACACCTTTTAATTCAATTGGTTGAATCGACACAGGGAGATTATTAGTTTTCTGTACGATTTGATTCAATTAATTAGCTTGAAAATATCAGCACAGCCAGGCAAGCAAAGAAAAACAGAGATAAATCCTTGCCATAGCACTGCTTCATCTTTTAAAGGCAATTAACTCTTAGTTATTAGCTTTTAATTAGGGAATAATAATGACACCATTAATACAGTTTATTATACTTGTCAGCGGACAGCTGTTCCAAACAGATTTTATTATCAGACCTTGGCGGCTCTTGTCTGTTGTGTTCCCTTATTTATAGTCGCAGGGAAGTGACTCCCCCAAGCCCCAGCCCAGGGGGTATGCTAGTTAAGCCTCGGTTCCCATATGTGCGCTCTTGTCACGCAGACATCACAAGGACCGCTAATCCAAGGTGGATTTTTATCGCCCCATTGCTGCAGCAGGCGCTGGCTCCAAACTTAAACTCTTGGCCCGGTTCCAAAGGACGAACAAGAGGGAAGGATGCAGAATGAGCAGCTCCGCTCCCTCCAACGTTTCAAAGGCCTGTGGCACCTTGCATTATACCGGGGCTTTATTTTTAACCATCTAAAATGGTTTTTCTGTCCTGGAGCATTCTGGTGGCAGCAGGATGCAGCCTTGACTGCACATCTGATGTCTCTCTCATGGGTAATTCGTATTCCTTCCTGCACTCAGTTCCCGGGGGACGCTGGAAGGATGCCAGGGCTGGTCTTACACCTCAGAACATCTGAGCTCTCGTCCCGCCTGTGAAATGCCAAGGTGCCAGCAAATCCACCGATTTGTTTTCAGAGCAAGGCAGGCAGCATCTCTACCTCCTGGAAGGTAGGGTGTGTGTTTCCAGTACAGTACGAATGTTTGGGGGTAAATATATGTTGCTCAGTTTTAAATCAAATGAGCTTATCAATCCAATCCAAATAAGCGTATCCGTTTCAAGTCTCATTCCACTGTCCTGCTGCACCCACCAGTTACAACAGGGGTGGGCAAAATGCGGCCCGGGGGCCGGATGCGGCCTGCCAGGCCATCCTATCCTTCCGCGGGGCCCCTAAAAAATTTAGAAGATTAACATTTATCTGCCCTGGCTTTCTGTCATGCGGCCCTCGATGGCTTGCCAAAACTCAGAAAGCGGCCCTCCGCCCAAAAGAATTGTCCAACCCTGAGTTACAAAGTGCATAAGCAACCCCCAAGCAGTGCTCTCCCTTATCTAAAATGTGCCCTGATTTAAACGTGCCTACAATCTACCTCCAGCAAACTACCCGTGGCTAACTATGTCAAAGGAGCAGCCAGGTCTTTTACTGATTCATTATTATTTATTTTTCTGTTATGTCATCAAGTAAAATATGGTGAAGGCTCCAAACTGCCCAGTCCAACAACAGCATACACAACCATGGATGCTCACCCCCATTTGCCCTCTTCCTCACCTTCAGGGGGTTCTGTACCCCTTGCTGCATTTGGTCCTTATACAGATTGTAAGTGCATGGGGGCAGGGACCCTTCTTACTGTGTTCGACAACCTCCGGCACAATGAGGACCCAATTCTGACCAGGTCCCCTGGGTGCTCTTGTAATCCAAATAACTGGAAACGCTATGAATTCTCTTGGAAAAGCGAGCTGATAAACTGCAAGCAAGAACAGGAAAAGGGAGATGCTTCAATAAGCAGAGAAGCTTTCCGGGTTATGAACCAAGGTGGAAATTGAGACAACAAAACAGATGAGATGAGTCAAGGATTACTATGCTCCATTGTCCAAATTAAGCAACAGTGAGCGGATGAGCCCACATTAGCATAGTTTGACTATGTCTAGTCTCCTGCTTCCCAGTCCACTGCCCCTTACACTAGACCACGGTGCCCTTCAGTGGAGCTGGATCTGCTTCCCCCTGGGCCCTCTCAGCTCCACAAGCGCAACATGGATTTGAATGCAGGAGCAGGTGGCAACGGCTCAGCTCCGAACATGGACCCCCAGCATTTGCTTGTGCGCGTTTGGATCTGTCCAACAAACTGCAAGTCTTCAAACACGTCCGTGTTCGCTGGCGTTCTAGGCACGACTGACACATTTTCACTAGTGAGAGACTTTCGTGCGGGGCTAGGTCTCAGGGAGGGGGGGAAAAACACCTAATCTCAATTCAATCAAGTTTTGCCCCACAACACATTTGGGGCCTGAGATCACACACAAGACACTTCAAATCCTGTTGGTAACTTTCTCTAAAAAACATTAAAACAAAAAATTGCAGTACGCTGCTTGAAACAGAGGTTTGTAATGGAAGTGTCTTCTCAACCGTAATTAGCACCGCGGTAGCACTAGCACTACTGACAGCTAATGGCAATTCTCCTTTAGCTCAAGTGCTATCATACGAGATCATACACCGATGCTGGAAGTGAAAAGCTGCAGTTCAAGTCCCAGCAGAGGGACAGATTCCTCATGTTTCTTAATGAGACATGTCAATGCAAAACAGCCAAATGCCAACAGAGAGATCCCACATGAGGCCTTACTGCAGTTGTGCAGCAGGAGGGGAAACGAACTTACTTGGAACTGGAGTTTTGCACAGACTCCGTTCTTTGTAGCTCCAAATTCACCTTCCTTCCCCCCCACCCCCTCAACACACCAGCAGGCACCACCTGGATGCTACAAGACACTTCTCTGGGTTTCCTCAGCACCCACGTGGCACACAGCCGCTACCTCCGAGACCGGAAATCTGTGGCGGAGCACGAATGATGGTCAGTGCTTTGCATTTCTGGATTCAAACGGGGGCAACGAGAGAAAATCAGCTGTAAGCCGGGGGTGGGGATGGCTGGGCGACAGGGAGTGGCCTGGCCTCCACTCAGTAAACCTTTTGAACAGTGAGAGGGAGGATCAGCAGGTGCCCTGACTGAGTTGTTAGTGCCAATCCAACGATCACCATGTCATTCTCATGCCAGGGGATTAATTTCTGATTTTACTGCTGCTCTTTATCACAGAGACAGCTTTGAAAGGCACAAATTTTCTTTCCCACAATGGACCTGTCACAATGACAATTATATTTAATAGCTCTGGTTCAGTCTCGCCTTTCAGGGGCTCTGATTACTGCGGTAAATAGAAGCACATTAGAGAGGTGCGGGGAGTGACAAGACACTGACAGGCAGTATTCACATCACATCAGGGGACTGCAAGGGGGCAAGTACTCGCTGTGGCCTTTATAAAGTAGATCCAAGGGGACCTTCTTTTCATTGGGCCTTGGGTGGGGAAGGAGAGGATGAAGAGCGAATACAGAGATTAAAAATATACTCCTGGTACACAGCGGCACCAGCAATGGGAATCCATGCTGCAAAGAAAACACTTACGGGGACTCCCCCCGCACACGCGTTTAACCAGGGCAAGAGACAAGCAGTTTTTTCCTCCTCTTCCTGGGCACTCGAAATATCATGGCCCCTCAGCACCACCTTTGGCCTCAGCATCTTGAGGTTAGGCGCTTTGACAATACAAAGGGATAACTGAACGGTGAGACACGATCCCTAGTTATCGAGGGGGACAAGAGGTCTTAGCATGACTGCATACAACCTCCTTTCTTACCAACATTGCCTTTCACCACTGAACAGCAGCAGAAGACCCTTCCTCATCTCCCGCCAGGTCCGGTTCCTTGGCCGATTGCTTTCTAGCGAGTGAATTTCCCTTGTCCTGTCTGGGAAAAGAAAGGCTTTAACAGTACGCTGGCTCTTATGGAAAAGCTCCCCCCAGAACTGGAAAAACCTGCTTTGTGCTCTAGAGACAGCTTGGCCAAACGAGGCATGCGGCGAAGGGCCCTATCCGGCTGTTTATTTTTTAAGCCACAAGAGCAGGAGATCGCTCCTGGCTACAAAGACGTCCTGCTTGGGTGCTCATTTGCTAGAGGGAACTTGCTGCCCTGGTATTAGCAGCTGGCATGTGACATGCCAAGATAAGGAAAGCTGCAATCAGCTTCACGCTGCCGTGCCCTGCCAACGCTCGGCCAGACTCCTGCCCAGTCCTGCAAAGAGTGGCCAAACTGTGGACAGAGCTCTGCAGCGACCTGTGAATTGTCCAGTAGGAGAACAAAACACGAACGGTTTCTGCTCCCCTAACTCTCAGTACATGAAATAGCTCCCAACTGCTTTGTATTGGTTTGTAACCAGAAATGACCTAAGCAAGCAGTTCCTTTTTCTTCTGATAAGGATGCCGAGTAATTTTAAGCCCAACCCTCCAGTAGCACTTGGGTGTCGGCATTGCCCCAGTAGTGGTTTAGAGTTAGCGTGCCAGAAACACTCATCCCTGGGAGTAAGCAAGTCACAGTTTGAACATAAGACTTAGGGTCAGCTTCTTATACAGCCTTCCTTCCACTCCAAGCACTTGCTTCAATCTTCCTGCTGCTGAGGTCCCTATCTGTAAAAGCAGACATGCATCATGTCCCAGAGGGGCATTAGGAGGAATCCTATTTATAAAGAACATTGAGAGGGAAGGCAACAGGTTCAAGCACCACTGCTAGGCCCAGCCGCATAAAGCACATGGCCTCCGCTTGGCAGGACCCCTCTGAGCGACGTGCTGAATGACATCTAAATTCAAGAGCGCGCTTCAAGCATCTGCCATGCAGCTCCTATCTGCTTTTCACAGACCAACATGTCCAGGGCTCTGGAGGTCTGGAACTGTGAAAAGTAGAGCCTCCCTGCCCAGCAAACAGTACCAAAGATGTCAGAAAATGACCAAACTAGACAGCACCTCTGTGGAAACAGCTGAGATTGCAGGCAACCAGCATTGCCCCACTCACTCTAATCAAAGCAGAGTTTGGAACAACCGAACAAATGAGATGCCCTAGCACAGCTGAGCTTAAACTCGTTTCTGATTGACCTCAGCTAATCCAAAAACAAGTCACTCAAGGCAAGAGTATTTTCATAAGGGGGTTTGCATCAGTTGAAAAACTGTCTAGTTAGATTGGTGCAACTTTCTTAGCTTGACAAGCCCTGGACAATTCACAGGAATTTGTTTTGGCATTTTTCTTTCCCCAAAGTTATATTTTATTTATTGATTTTAGCACTGATGAAAAGTGCTGGATTAACAGTCCTGTAAACTGGTATCTTATTAGTCTGGAAGGTAGGGAGCAAGGTGACACCATAGAGACTAACTGGTTCTGAGAGGCATGAGCTTTTATAGGCAGCAAACTTCAGCAGAGCTGATGAAAGAGATTGTTGCTTATGAAAGTTCATGCTTCTCTGAACTAGTTATTCTCTAACATGCCACCCTGCCCTACCTTCCGCCTAGCTTCAGATTATCGCAGCTAACTACTTCTGTGCTTATCACTCTAGAAAAAGAGCCAAATCCAGACTGTGACAGGAGAAATTTCACCCTGGTTCAGGCTTCAGTCCTGCTACTCATGGACCAAGCATACAAAGCTGGAAGAAGCTGGGTGCCAGGGTCTCATATGGTGTTTGGCTCCTTGGTTCAGGGGTAGCCAACCTGGGGCAGCCTCTGTGTGTGGCATGTACCAGGCCAAGGAGGAGACAACCAGCACAGTGGCAGACAAGGCAGAAAGAAGAAAGCAGAGCAGCAGAAGGGATCGGGGGTGCTCAGGGAAGGTACAGGGCTAACTTGTGGCACACCTGCCAAAAAGGTTGGCTGCCGTGGCTTGAGACCATCAAGATAATGTTTCTTGCCAACTGCAGTGATAGCTTTGTGTTGAAGACATCTGTTCCCTGGCAACTGGTCTGGAGTCCAAGCTCATTTCATAGAGGCCAGCAAATATCCACGCTCCTTCAATTCTTGCAGGCTCAGGTGAGATATGAGCTATGGCCCAGCCAGACTTTCAGATGGAAGCTAGTGATGCAGACGGGCTTTCAGATCTCTTTCCCATTACTAATCCACAGAGACGCCTAGTTCCATCCTCCCAACCACACTCAGAGGAGAACTAAAGAAGTCCCTCATTTTTCCTTATAATTGGATTTACCTGCACTCACCTCTTTCCAATACCTAGAGGGATAAAAAAGGAGAAAAGAGAGAAAGTCAGTTGGGAACATTTTCACTGCTTTCTGAAGCATGAACACTGAGGAATGAGATACCAACCGCTGGAAAAAACAAGAGAGCCAAGCTCTGTGGGAAGTGGCTGATTCACAGATTCCAGTGGCAAGTAACAATGTGCTTTTGTCATCTCATCTCTCAAAAGAAACATCATGAGACTACAGCAAAGTGAGAAGGCAAATGCAGGTGATGCAGAAGAAAAAAGCATGGAAGCCATCTTCAAAAACCCGGGCTGTGCCCACTTCTGAAAGTACCAATGCTGGGAAGGGGAGCTTCAGGAAGAGGGCACGAAGCCTACTGATGGGGTAAAAACCTTCATATGTAATGAATGGGCCCACACTCTGCCATACCTTCACTCTGGAGACCTGTGAGAACAGTCACAAAAGCCAGTTTCAATTGTATCCAAACATACCACGAGACCCCTCATGTCACAGTCCTTCCACCTCTAGAAGAGATCAAGCAAGAGAAGTAAAGAGCTGAATGGCATGTTGAGAAGCAGGGGATACTTTGTGATCACACAATGAGTCCATTCCAAACAGAGGCCCTTCCATTTGAACATAGGCATCCATAAAATAGCATGGCTATTTGATGAGGTATTTCAAATTACCTTCCCCCACACACACTACAAAGGGACTTCTCTCCTCCTCTCTCCAAGTGACTGGATTGTCCTTCAGACGGAGACACTGAACAATTAAACATCTCTCTGTGTACCCTTCCACCTGCCAGGCTTATGGCTAAAGTCTGCCTAGCATCCAGGCAGCAAGAATAAGCAGCCTGTTGATCCTTTTTCCAACATTGCCAGCAATTATCCCAGAACGGCTTTATTGTATATGTGACAGCTGGTGACATTGCGAAGATAGCTTTCCCACCTTTTACGTTACAGGATTTAAAATATCCACTTGTTGCAAACGCATCCTCCTAAATCACTAGCCCTGAAACGGGTGCCACACTTTTCAAATAACAGTGAGCAATCAGCACTGTCCCCTAGCATGATAACCTCACCACAGACCCATGAAGTCTAGGCCCACCACCTGCCATACCCATGAACAGCATGCCATAAGGCAGGCAAGACCCAAAGGAAAGGGCCCCAACATGGTGTTGATCACAGCGATCTGGTTGCCAGGCCGGGTAAGTAATGATCCTGCGGACGTAGCGACCCCCTCTGAGACAAAACAGGAAGCCGCAGGAATTCCAACATTGGAGAAATGGGACTAGAGCAAGTCGAGGAGATGGAAAGGAAGAGAAAGAAAAGCAGGCAGAAGAATATTCCCTAGTGAGGGGTACAACTCAAGCATCCGGGAAAGAGTTTATGCAGGGATGACAGATGGAGAGGGTAGAAAAAGAAGCTGAGAGGCACTCAACAGAACTGTGCCAAAAGGGATTTGTAGTGTAGACAAGGCCTTATGCTGTACAAGTAGTGTTCAGAGCTGGCAACAAGAGTACCCAAGATAGCATGAATTTTTATTCAGCCCCACAGTATATCTATCTATCCATTTCAACTGGGAACTGTAGAGGGAAAGTGGCTTAACAGCTAGTACCAAGAGTCAATACCCAGACCCAGGGAGGCCAGTGTGAAAACACTGACTCTGTTCCAGATCTAGGATGTTCTCGTGCGGTAATGTGTTTTGATTCTTGCCCATTTTGATCACTGATCCAAGGCCACCTGCTTAGACACATCTACTGGCCTTTAACTATACATCTGTCTTCACTCGGAGCATTTCTGGTTGTGGCAGGTCACAAAAGAGTGACCTTAAAAATCAAAGGGCAAGTTATCTGCTGGTGTAATTGCATGGGAATCAGTAGAGTTAGACAGAGATGTCAGATCCCAAGTCACATTTGAATAGTATGGTTTAGCAGAACAATTTGAGAAAAAGCAGGTGGGGTTAAAAAAAATAAAAAGTAAAAAATTGGTGATATACAGCCAGCTGTAAACCAGAGATTTTTGTTTCCAGAACTGCTCAGGTTGTAACAGTTTAAGACCTACGTATCAAAAGCAATTTATGAACTCGAGTGGGCAGAATGGAGGTGGGTATATTCACTATCTGTGGGACCTGCAAGGGCTAGAAAGCCATGCTAAACCATCACTACAAGTCTTAGCGGATTCCTAATAATAAAAGGCAACTGGCAGTACACGAGATAGTGAACCTGTGCTCTCATAGCATCAGTCCAATAGTACCAGTGGCAATCCTGTACTGTAAGACGCGGAGGGCAAAGACCTCTTTTCCTAAACACTTCGGAGAGCAAAGGAGCAAACTGTACGCCTATTCACCAGGCTCCCCTTCACATCAGTCAGTTCCCACCAACCACACTAGCCCGGGAGATTTTCTTCCTCTCTCCACAGGTTTGAACTTAGAAATGAAGAGACTGCAACCCCCCAAACATTGTAATTCCGAAGTGCTCAACAGCCTTTAATTCATTATGAACCTAGAGGCAGAGAAAAAAAATATGCAAAAAATACATCACATCCTTAATCTAAGAGGAAAAAAAAATCAATATTTTATAGCACATAATCAGACACTTACAAATATATTTCACTGGGAACGGGGAAAGGAGGGGGAAGGAAAATATGCATTTCCTATTTCCTTTTCATAGGCTGATGCACCGCAGCCTTCAACATGGTCATCATAGTTAATCTGCACAAGTCATTTCTAAACCAAAATGGAAAAAAAAAGAGAAAAAAGTGGGGGGAGGGGGGAAGGACTTCAAAAATAAAACAAAAAGGAAAATCCCAGCAACAAGGAAGGGCATTCTACATTTCCAGATTCACGTTAAACATAACTCAGCATCTGAATATGGGGACAGGGAAACACACTTTTTTGCGTTTTTACAATATAAATAGTATTTAAAAAGGTACTACATATGAATACAGTAATGGTGCTATTTCAGTCAGGACCTTAACATGCAGAGGAAATTTCCCCCCTCCCCCCTATTGCTCACAGCCACCCAATCCCCCCCACCCCAACCCCATTCCAAAAATGAATCCTCTGCTGTTTAAATTCTCTTTCAGTTGTTTTAAATATTTCTCTGTGGCCTCGCCACCATTAAAACATCCTTTTTCTTTTATACAAGCAAATTATCCCTTAAATCATTACCCAGCCAACAAGAGACAGCTGTGTAGAGTAATTGCTATAGAGGTGCAGCAGCAAATAAAGGAAAGGGGCTCTAGGTTCTAATTCTTCTTCTTCCCACCAAAATGATGTACGAACGGAGGCTTTTAAGATACTCGCCATCTTTTTTTTTTCTTTTCTTTTTCTTTTTTTTTTTTTTTTTCGGAGGCTTTTAAGATACTCGCCATCTTTTTTTTTTCTTTTCTTTTTCTTTTTTTTTTTTTTTTCAAAGTATATTTTATAAAATCAACCTCAGGCCATTCATTTCCTTTTTTGTTTTTTTTGAGATAAGATTTATTTGGAGAAATTGAAAACTTAAAACAACCTAAAGGATTTCAAACCATCTTTTCTTTCCTTCTTTCTTTCTTTTTTTTAAATAAAATACATCAAAGAAAAGAAAAAAGAAAAAAAAAAGGGTTCTCAAGGCAGCAAGAAGTGAAAGGGATTCCAATTCCCCCAGAAGAGGAGGGACTTTTTCCATTCTCTCACAGAGACATTTGAACATCCATCTAGTCTCTTAAAATGCTAATCTACCATCTGTTAGTCCCAAATTATTCCCACATCTTCCCTTCCTCTCCTAAATAACTTTCTGAATATACAGCCACTTTACAAATCACCCCCCACCCCAAAACACACTGTCCACGTTGCAAAGGGGCTCAATGAGAAAACGTGGTTCTTCCCCCCGTGCATTATTTTTTGGGACTCGAGTGGAAAAGGTTGCTGAGGACACATCTCCTGGATAGCTCTGCTGACAAGCCACAGCATTCAGGTGGGTGGGTTTGAAGGGTGCCATACAAGTACCGTGTCCCCCCCCGGCCCCCATGCTCCAGAAGCCTCACCTTCCTCGCCGTTCCACACTAAGCCTACATTTTTTCTTGACTTCAAACCAGATCCAAACCCTGCGGAAGTCAATGGTAGCTACTCCACCAGCTTCAGGGGCTTTGCATCAGGTCCTTTACACAATACTGTACAGCTCTACAGGAGGTGATCAAAGCGCTTGAGTGGGTGCTGCCCACACAATATTTTAAGGTTTCCATCTTTAATACTCATTTAATACTTAACAAACTGAGCCCGAACAAGTGCCAGGCTCTCAATCCGCTTCCGCAGGAGCATCTCAAAGGCTCACTTCTTATCTAGGTAAAAGATGTCACAACAATCAAAGGTGTTTGGGGAATTTCTTCTTTAATGGGAAAAAAATATATATATACACACACACACACACACCTCCAAGGCTTCTGTCAAGGAATGATTCTTGCACTGGTAAGCAGCACAGCCCAAAAACAGAGGAGGAACAAAAGAAAACATAGCTCCTATGGGGGTCTGTGGTTACCCAGACCCCCCCCAAGGAGCCAGAACAATCCCCATGCAGCCCAGTCTGTGCTGGGGCAAGGTGGGGGTTCCTAAAGGACCAAACACATGGAGCAACACAACACCTGCCAGCTCGGTGAAGGCATGAGCCACAAGCCATGCACATTGGAGGCTGGAGAGTAACAGTGCCTGCAACGGTGGGGAAAGGAAATGAGAGAGACGCAACAAAAGCAGGTTGGGGTATAAAAAACCAATGCCCCGCTGGTTGCCCCTTCCCAAAGACAGGGCAGAAACGCACGCATCCATCATCTATCCGTAGCAATCTGCTGCCAAAACATTCCAGCTATGAGACATTTCTTTCCCCACTCCTCCAAAACGACAAAACAAAACGGTTCTTGAAACAAAAGAAAAGGAAAAGAAAAAGAAAAAGAAAAGCTTCCCAGGATGCCTGCTCTTATTCACTCTCCCCATTGCCATTTACCACATTTCTGTCACAGGGGGAAGGGAAAAGAAAATGACTTTTTTTTTCTCCTGTTTTAAAGCCACTGTCTAGAAAAGTGATCTGCGGAAATTGTCATCTCCCTATTTATTCTTTTTATTTGTTTTTGTTTGCATTTTTTTCTCTTTTTTTCCTTTTTTTTAATAATGCTCATTTATAGAAAACATCACAAAGGTGATTCATATGTACAGAAATCACAATTCCAAAGGCTGCTTCAGTAGTCAGTGAAATAGCACCTTTCAAAGACAAAAAGAGTTTGACATGGTTTAAAAATCTGAGTCATTTCATCTTGCAATGTTAACCCCTTCCAACCCTTTAAAAAAAAAAAAAACAAAAAAAGGAGCCCGGTGCAAAGCTCCACGAGCGCACGCTTCCGAAGTCTCCATGTGAAATGCTGTCCGACGGAGTTTCGAGCTCCCTATTTATTGGTCAGCAATGTGTCTAGCAGAGTAGAGGTAGCCTGTAGCCAGACACGATCATCTTGTAGTCCCAACCAAGAGCAGATGAGAGGAATTCACAGCAGGCTATTGCACAGGGCTGGCCTTTTGTTCCACAGTTTCCTGATTATTTTTCCGTAAGGTTGAAAAGGGCTTTTTCTTTTCCTTTTTTTTCTTTTAATTAAAACATGTTGCTCTGAGTTCCTGGCTGGTACTGTGTCTGCAGCAGGGTCTCCATGAAGGCCAGGTAATCCGGATTCTGTCCATAGTCCTCGGGATTCCTGGAATTGCCGACCCGGGGGCGCTTGGCTGCCTTCACTTCATCTCCTGAAAACATCTCTTCCTGTGGAGCCCCAGTGCTGAGAGACTACAGGAGACAGGAAAGGACAATGGTTAGAGCTAAGCAACAAAAGAGCGAATGGCATCAGCTGCCCAGGGTGCTCGTTTCACAAAACCGCCTGGGTAACCAGAAGCGAGTGTTTTGCTACGTGCATGCTGGAGAACCAGCGAAGTCTGGCGAACACAGCAACCAGCTCAGAGGAAGTTGCTGGGCTCAGAGGAACCATTGAGTCTGCCTCCTTCCTAGAGTTGGGTCTCTTCCACTCTAGCTCCTGCCCCGCATATCCAGGGCTCACTGTGCCCCTGCTTTTTCTGCTCCTTCCTAGAACAAATCACCCAGAAAACTGAAGCTTCTCTTTCACTTCCCACGTCACAAGGAGACAGCTTGGGGAGGGCCGCTCTCAGAATCATGCCACTATCCACTCGCCAGCTCTTATATTCTCAGGGGAGAGAAAAATATCATTAGTTTCCGATGGCTTCCTTCCTTCATCCAACTCTTCTGTGTTAATGCACTATGTGCGCCACTCCCATAGGACCCTTCCTAGCATCTCTGGGACAGGAGGTATGTAACCAAGTCAGAAGTTTCCAGGCAGATGAGTTATTCACTTTTTAATTGCATGCCTCTCCTCTCTTCGTTACAATGCCTGAAGGTCAGCACCAATCAGCGTGACAACCCCACCACACCCCATCTCACCATGCAAAGTCACTCAGGAGCTTTGCTTGAAGGCAGGGCTCTGGCCAGGAAAAAATGTGAACCCTCAAAAGTGCAACATCGGCGTTGCCCCTGCCTCCAGAACTGACAGGGTTTTTTAAAGGAGAGAGAACAGATGACTAAATTACACAAAGCATGACTCAACTTGGAGCCTGCTGCCCTAACATCTCATTGAGATCACGAGGATTCAAAAAGGATAAGACGTTTATAGGGATAACGAGAACATCCTGAGTTACACTGGGAGAACAAAAGGATTTTCAGAAGTGGTTTAAAAAAAAAAAACAAAAAAAAAAAAACACAACCCTTCAATCTTCCATGGCGCTCACCAGCTAATAACTGGTAACAGATTCCTCCGACATT
>NW_017728945.1:467113-474927 GCF_001723895.1 Crocodylus porosus | reverse complement strand
ATTTTATTTTGCTGCTTCAATACTTACCAAGCGGGATTTTACTCTCTTAGGAAGCTCTTCCTCCAAGGTGTAAATATCACCACGCTTTACCATCAGCTGGGAACCATCTTCAAACTCCACCTGCGGAGAGAAGAAAAGCCATCACCACCTGACTGGCTTCACCATTGACTATATCTCCCAACATCTCTGAATACCTCCCAAGCTCTGAATTTTCTCACCCTTTCTTCAAAACTCTCCAATGGACATTGTAATATTATTGGGAACTATTAAAGGAACCACATACTTAGCTGTCCTGTAATGCCCCTGAGATAGTCTCATTAGAGCCCGTTCTCCTCCTGAGATGAGGCAAGTTTTACACAAGCCAAAATGAAACAATGCCAGCCACCAAAATACATTTCTGTTTTAACAAGCAATAACAAATCAGTCAGGTATTACCAAATGGCATCAACTCCTCACCCCAAACCTCTCTGAGCACTGATTATATCATGAATTATGCAACAAGGGATGTTTATTCATCAGAATGAGCATGTAAAGTTTTACATGATAAAGTGTTCAAAGCCTCTTGCTTCCTTTACTCCAGACTCTACCCTCCTAAATAATGTAGAACCACATGCAGCACCATTTAAGAGAAAGGTACAGGCTGGGTTAAATTGGAAAAACTCAGTGAACAGAAAGAAACCATGTTCTGAACTCCCCTATCCGTGGCCCCACACTGTGCACCGATGTTGTGACTTGTCAGATATGCAATAACCACTGAGCTTCTCGAATCAAGAACCATGCGTCAGCTGTAACAGTTATATGCAAAGGAGTGAGTTATAAGCAGACTTTAATCTTCCACTCCATGAACACCCAGAGGAAGTTTAAAGATAAATTTTGGGGTCAGCACTTACAAACTCAACCTCTAAATCTAACGTGCAAAGCCTGGACTTAGTGGCTGGCTGTACAGTGAAGCCACTGCAAAATAAGATGGGGCGAGGAGGGCGGGGGGAAAGGAAGGTGAATTTAAGCCACAAAAGCTATCCCGCACTACCTCAATGTGTGGATACACTTATTCCATGTTAGAAGTGCATTGGGAGGGTTTAGTTTAATCCAATTCTAAAGTGGACAAAAAATAAGGCACAATTAAGCGAAGGATAGTATGAAACAGGAAACTAGTCTGAAATGACTTTTCAAAGCTATTTCTCCCTGCTTGCAGGTAACTACAGGAGATGCAAAAAGCACGTTTTTCTCTCATTTAGTGCTGGCAATGGCATTGCTTATTTTCAACCGTTTAGCCTTCAATGTTATTCTACACAATCAATGTCAAATCCCTACATTCTGATTTAATCAGAAATCACAGACGAAAAATAGATCTTCCATGGAGTGATACAAAAGTTAAATTTATTTAAAATGCAGGTTAAATCAGATTATGTTCCCCTTGCAGCAGTTAAGATTCATCATATCAAGGAGATCATTATTGTGCAAAGCCGGATTACTATGCTCTTCTGCTCGCAAGTCAAGGCCTTGGGCATTTTGTTCCTAGAGTGAGTGGAGTTTAGTGTATGGTAGATCCTTCCTTTGAACAAAAAGCAAAGAATGGTTTTCCCTGCCCTTTTTACAGTAGCTCAGAGGCACCAACGTGTATCACACAACGGTTCTTTTTATACTGCAACAGGTGTTAATTTAAATGGAAGCGTACAGGGAACACCTGATACCTTCCCCAAATCCTTGGGATTTCTAAAGCTTTTGCAGACCCCTTAGCCTAGAGGTAGTCAAATGAACATGCTGCGTTTTGTAGACTCTCTACTGCTGAAATACCAGCGCCGTGCATGTATCGCAGTCCATTCCTCCTTCGCTGGTAATTACTAGTATTCTACCAACAAAACCCTCATATGGGGAACAGGGCCCCAAACAAAGGAGCTGGCCCAGCACACAGCCTTTTAAATGACAAAACTAGCTGATTCCGGTCTCTACCAGAAAGGGCGGGAGACAACGTGGATGACAAAACTGGAGACTTAAAGGCATCCAGTTATCACTAGAGAACAGGTAAGAGAGAAGACAGCAGAGAAAATGTTCCCACAAGCTGCTCTGCCCATTTACCTTCCGTGACTGAAGAGAATTTCCAGGGCAAGAGTAGTCTCTCCGGGCATTTACAGATGTGCTCCGGGAGGCAGGGCCGCTTTAATTAGCACGGCTCAGAGAGCTGTGCTAATTAAAGCGCCCAGAGCATCGTGTATCAATGTCCCCACAATGAAAAAGACTGGCGGGGGTGCTTTCACTAAAGCTTATGGAATGAGCATTGGAGCAGCCTCCCTGCATGTGTATAGGAGCCCTCCAAGTCCTTCCTATCCTGACCTCCACTTAAACTCCCAAGAGGGTTTTAATTATGTAACTACCCGTCCACTAGGAGCTGCAGGTCACAAGTTAATTTAACATGGGCCATCAGACAGCTACCAGATGCTGGTGGTATCATATCACTTTTGACCTGGGTCAGAAGTGAACTGATGCCTTATATAATCCCATTAACAATCCTGAGCCACTCAGTTCCCAATTATATATTCCCCCAGTGGATACTAGTGGTCTCACCCTTCAGAAAGTCCTCTCTGTTAGGGACTTTCTTCCATTACAAGCTCCTTGGCACTGGTGAACCCTCTGTCAGAAACTATTTGCAAAAGGGACAGAGGAAGGGTTCGATTTCTAATCAAAGCAGTTTCCAGAGACCAGGGCCTCTTGAAATCAATGATTTATTTTAGTTTTAGTAGAACTCTCTACCTTTAGAAGGAATGTTACTTTGTGCTAAAAAATCCTCTGTGGACACTAACAAATCATTTGATGGTTACTAACCGTTCCCTCATTATGGATATCAGTCACTGCATGGCGATGAACCACCTGCACAAACATTTCCATCTGAGAGAAAAGCTGAAAATGTAAGAGCTTTATGTAAGTACTCCAGGAAGGAGTTAGAAGGGATGGCGGTGCTGTCATTAGAGTAGCTCACAGAGCTGCTTTAATTAAAGCGCCCAAAGCATCTCATGTATCAGCATCCCTGCACTTAAAAACGGCAGCACAGGGGCTTACTAAAGCTTGTTTGACAAGCTTTAGTTAAAGCACCCCCACCACCATTTTTAAGCATGGGGATGCTGATGTACATGATGCTGAGAGCAGTAATTACCACGCTCCAGCTGACTCGATTAACTAAGCCTGCTTCGATGCACTGTAATTACAGTGCATCAGAGCAGGCTCGCTGCTTGTGTACAGGCGCCCAAAGAGCTCACTGTACATCTCGAAGGGCCAGCAATGTAGGGACACAGCCAGGTGCCTGGGACAAAGCACAAGTGACAACTTCCAGGTGCTGCTGTAATTGGGAACAGGCGACCTGCCAGTAGCAGTCACATTTTTTCATGTGCTCTCCCCCACAAGTTGGTGCCCAGAGCAGTTGCCTCTACTGCCCCAGGCCCCCAACCTTAGTTATACTACTGTTAAGGGCAGACACGAGTGACACAAATCTGGACACAAGGAGGCTGTGTTTGTGCATATGTGCGTCCATGTTCTGGAACAAAATCCTTCATCCTGCTCTATACATTAGCATTACAGATCCTGTAAGACCCAAGGGAATGTAAATCCCCAAAAAGCCACACTGCATCTTCAGAAACACAATAAGCCTTTTGTACCTACGAGGTATAAATTCTCCAGTACACAGAAGGACCAGCCAGCATGGGAGGTAGACGGGGATGGGAGGTGTTTGAACTCCTCCCTATTTACCTGATATATCTGACTGATCTGGGCTGCGATGAACTTGGCCTTACAGACAATTCCATCAGTCCACTGTAGCTGAACCACCTCACCCTCTGGAGGGGGGCCCTTTTGGATGCAGTCTCTGCTCTGAAGACAACACAGAAAAGAAAAGTTAGAAAGACAATGGACACGTGCTTGCACCAATCACACAATTCTGCCGGAAAAGGGAGGGTGAATGACTTGGCTAGTATTGCATGGTGAATCAGTGGCAAAACTGTGGATGGCACCTAAACTCCTAGTCCCAGCTACTCAATACATTTCCTATGACCTGTTTACTGTGAGAAACCAAATCTGCATGCAGGCCATCTGCTTCCCCCTGACAAAAAGGGCAGACAAAGAGAGAGATGGTTCAGATTAAAATATGCAAATCGCTGACATGACAGAACAAACGGACTGCATTGTGCAAAGTCATCAATCAGCACATGCTGACGACAAGTCTTGGAAAATGAGTAGAAGAAAGGAATCCAGGTGGTAATCAATAAAACCATAATTCTGAAGGAGATATATGAATATCATATATATTGGGTATGCAACTAGCACTATTTTTTACATCTCCTATAAAAAATGCATTACAGTTTTCTTTATTGTTCTTTCCTATGATGTACCAAGAATGTATCACTGCATTTTACAGGATGTGGTGCAATTATAGAGGAGTCTAGAGAGCTTCTTACTGTAATGCTTTCTGGATACACATTGTCACTGTAGGAGCCATCATCAAAGTTGACCTCGTAGAAGGTCTGTGTTGTCATGCCAATCACTTTACACCTGTAGTAAAGTCCGTTCCGGTTCTTTGTGATCACTGTCTGACCCAATGATATCTCCCTCCGAAACTGGATCTACGGAACAGAAGAAAGCCACCGATCAGGGATCGTGAGTCATATCAAAAGATGTAGAGGAGCGGCTTTTAAACAGAAGACACTCACGTTGTGGTTGGCTGCTTTGTGTTTGAAGCAAGTGATGGACACAACGTAGGGCCAATCATCTGGCTCCATGGGTACCCCTGCAGCATGGGCGCAGGTCACGTGAAAGGAAGTGGAACAATGCTCATAGGAGCACTGAATGCAAGCACCCGACACCTTCTTCATCCGCTTCCGACAGTATATGCATTTCTGCAGAGAAACACAAGTTGACATAATGCAACAGAGAGATATTACTCAGCATCGTCGACATCCAGCTACCCTTGTATTGTTCTCATTTATATAGCAGAGCCCAAGGGCCTCAACCAGAAGAGGGGGTGCCCACACACACAGGGGTAGCCACATCCTTTTCAACTTGCTTACTGAACTACCTGCCCTTTCTCTGAATCCAAGCCAAGAAGCTAGAGCAGACACAGAACTACTGTCCAGGTGAACAGCAACAAGATGACGACATTTTAGTCTTACCAGCATCTATCAATAATTCAATCCAGCATACATGTGTTGGACAGCAGAGTCCTCCCAAATTCAATTTGAGACCATATTCACTAGTGGGCAACATTATCAACATTCCTCTATGAGTATTATGAGAAAGCTTCTCCTTCCATTATACACCTGTTCTCCAGAGATCTGTAACATGCATCCATTTTAATCCGTATGCAGCCGAAACTTGGCAGACAAGTGGCTGGAAGAAAAATTTTCAAGGCAAAAAATATTGCTGCTTTAAGCATCAAGTGTGCCCTGGTCCCACAGTGCTGGGAGCGAGCCTGACATGCCAGTGGCAGTCTCCCCTTTCTTCCAGATTCCCACTTCCACGCAGACTGATGATCAACCTTATCAGCTGAAATCCTCAAAGCTGCCTGAAGCACTTCAGCACTGAACTGCCACTGAATTTTCAAGGGGAACCAGGCTCATTGGGAATCCACTTAGCTTGGGTTTGTAAGTTTTTACCTCTAGAAAAACCGGCACAGGTGGACCACAGAATTTCACCCTGCCTGGGCCTCCGACCGAGGTAACTTAATAAAGATGGGATTTCCCATTTGGGAGCTAGGACGGCACATAACTCTGGAAAAGCAACCCATCTCTAGAAAGTCGTTCGTTAAAATAAGTGGCAGCTGTTTGAAACTTCTCAGATGAATAAAATCCTGGGGAGATCACGTTTGCATGCATGTGACCCCCTACACAGTTACATAAAACTTTTATTATCGACAGATGGAAATCATTTCCAAAAGCTAAATGTGCAGAGGCTGGGACAAGGCAGTCATCTCTGTTTTCAGGTTACTCTCTCCTAAAGACCACTGAATTATCTCGCTCTTAGCCCCACTCCCCTTTCCTTCTACTCATCTGCACACCAGGATCTCATGTTTTCACTGTAAGCGAGAACCTTCCCCTGCAGCTTCTACCATTGGTCTCAGGGTTTCTTCCCCCTTCTCAATCCTCGTTAAATTGAGGTTATTTTGATCCTCTGCAGGATCTTAGGACCTTGCTTCTCAGGTCCTGGGACCTCCCAGTCCAACTTGTACAGTAGGGCCACAATATCACATCCACTGCAACGCAGTGGTAGAGAAATGGGACAGCTTGCCGAACATCGCACCTTGACTCAGTGGTAAAGCCTCAGACAGGGCTCCACTGTCCCAACTCCCTGCCTCCCGGTATAAGACAACTATTTCCTCCGATTATTGAAAACCAAAGAATGCTGCACTGCAAACCTCTTCCCAAATCACTCCAAAGAGCCTCCCATTTCAATATGACTTGTAATACTGTCATGCCTCAGGGCCAACACCGTGCAAGGAGCTGCAAGACCAGTAAAAGACCATCTTTATCCATGAAGAATACCTTCCTCTCCCCCCCACGACCTGAGAAAGGAAGAGCTGAAACCTTGCTCTCTCCTACACCCCCTCGCCAAGTCCCCACATCAGCAAAACTCCTGCATGTGGACACAATGAGCCCAATTCACCTCTAGCGTCGCTCAATCAAAGGCCGTCTATCTATATCAAGGGTGAATTTGGCTCTGAGCTTTTACTCTGAATTTCCTGGCTTTTGTTAGATTAAGTCGGTCCCTTAGTGTTCCCTGACTATGGTTTTTGGTATTTAATAAGCTACGCCTTTATCACTCTGTAAACCATGTTCAAAAGCCAGATAAGCACCGCAGCAAAGTATGCAGCAGGAACACAGCACTGAGAGCAAGTCAATAGCAATGGGATCTCATTATTAAACTGTCAATACCTAATTCTCTCACCAGCAGGGAAAACCACTGATATACAATGTGCTCGATACTGCCTCTCAAGGGAGCATTAACCCTCGAGTATCAGGCAGCAGCTTTCACGGGAGCAAATATATGCTTTCAAGCCTGAGGCAATTAACATGCATCTAACGGCATGCCAGCAGCAGAGCGGCTCTCTAGGACAGGAACGTTTAGACAGATCAAACATGATCAGAGGACAAAGTAAAATATAAGTGGTGGGACCGTTGCATTTGGAGGACGGGTGGAAGGAGGAGAGCGAGAACAGAAGACCTGGAGGTGGGAGACCCGAGACTGGCAGAGCTGTGACGGCTCTGTATTATGGGGAAGACACACCAGACAGCTTCACAAGAGGGCAGGGGAGGGGAGGTGGGAAGAGAAAGAATGACTAAGGTAGGAGAGGAAAAAAAAACCCCAACCCACTCAGAATTAATGCACGCCAAAAAATCAGATCATAGCCAAGAGTAAGAAATGGACTGTCTCCTGAATGATGAACACTACAATTCATTTACTCTACTGAGGGATGACAGCTAATTATTCTGGATTTCCACGTCATAAATAATTTACACATGCAGGCCCACAATACGCCATTAATCAGGAAGCATGCAAACTGCATTCTTCATCACAATGGAGTGCGCTCGGATGAACACAGAAGTCTGTGCTTTAAGAGAGGCATGGCCTTGTTGCCTAATGTGAGTTTTGGGGAAGCGGGAAGACCAGGCAACTTGCATACTTTCATAGTTAGTAGGGTCGGAAGGGACCTGAGCAGATCATCAAGTCTGACCCCTGCCATGGCAGGAAAGAGTACTGGGGTCAAACGACCCCAGCAAGGTGATTGTCAAGCCTTGTCTTAAACACCCCCAGGGTAGGAGCCAGCACCACTT
>NW_017728945.1:464624-467102 GCF_001723895.1 Crocodylus porosus | reverse complement strand
CTACATGAGCAGTCAGACCTGGCTGACTGCTCTTCCCAGCAGATGTCTGGAAAGTTCAGGTCACCCATGATGACCACGTCCTTTGACCTAATTCAGAGAGGATACCCCTTGCTCCTAAACCACATCTGCATCAGTGCCGACTCCTTCCCATATTTTCATAGTTGTTAGGGGCTGGAAGGGACCCTACGGTCATCGGATCCAGCCCCGCTGAAGTCCCCTCTGAGTCTTCTCTTCTCCAGCTTCAGGGTGAAGCTAAGGAAGAAAGGTGTCGGCTAAAAGGATCTTCTGCCCAAACCCTTTTGCGGCTTTAGTCCATTTACCACAAGAACCTACAACCTTTGCATCATTCTTCATCCTCTTTCCCACCTCACCCATGGGCCTGCATGATCCCCGCTCCACAATCCTGTCTACCACTGCCTCAATGCCCTCTGCCAAAACATTTGCAGCCATCATGCTGCCTCCTCTGCTACCAACCTTCATTTCCTCTCCTTTTTCTATGGCTCTCTGAGGTCCCCATCACATGCAGAATACTGTGTCATTCACTGCTGATGTACAAAGAGAAATGACTACAAAAAGCCACTGCTGCACAACGCCACTGGCCGCTCCATTTTGCTTCCAGATTCAGCTACAAACTTCTCATTGCCAAAACCCTCTAGGGACTTCATAGACATTACAGACATTAGCGGCTGGAAGGGACCTCACAAGGTCATCGGGTCCAGCTCCACTTGCTGTACCCCATCTAGCAAACCTCTATGCTCATCTAACTCACGATTCTTCAGTGCTCCCCATACAATCTCATCATGCTGCTGATTCGAGGGCTGCCTTCCTTGCCTGCTGCCATCCAGGACAAAGCCTCCATGAATCTCTCTAGCTCATTAACATTCCCCTCCAAATTTCAGTTCGAAACATAATTTTCCTTCCCTTTGCTACGACAGACTATAAAAATAAAGCTGCACTGTACGTGGTAATGTTGCCAGCACATTATTGTTTCCATCAGGCATCATTGGTGTGTGCATATATATATTATAATGGCACTTGCAATTAAGGATGAACACAGCAGAAGGAGGGATGGTAGCAATCAGACCATCACTGTGCATAGTAACTAACCTGATGGCACTTTGGGGTGGGAGGTAAATGGGGCTGAGTGTCAGCCTGCTTCCAACAGCCTGCCTCTAGTCCTGACTGCAGGGGCATCTGTAGGGCGACGCTGGCATCGTGTCAGAAGCCTGAGAGCTGCACCTGTGTCCAGAGATATCTGAGCCTCTCCACAGTGCCTGCTGGCAGAGCAATGTGTGATCTTGGCACATATTACACACAAGTTAAACATTATGCCTCCAGCAGCCACTGGGAAAGGTTAGCCTGATTAAGATGGGAGGGGTGCGTATGGACTAACACTTTCAAAATGAGGTACCTGAAGCCAGGCCTTTCAGGGGTTTTATGACAACCCGTGCTTCCTGCTGACTTTTCTGGGACCTACAGATGCCGAGGACCTTTGGCAAACAGGTCGTTTGGCTGTTTAACTGTGAAAAGTCCTTTACCTCCTCTGAAATACAAAGGAAACAAAAGGCAAAGCATTCTGGCCCTGCTGGACATTCGCTCATGGAATTAAAGCCACTGGACACATCAGCAAGGCTGTTGGTCACTGTTCAGGACTGCAAGAGCATGAGTCCTTGACAGAGATTTGTGCGCAGACCTCATCTGAGACTAGCAGGAGCTTCAGACTGAGTTGGAGGTGCGCTGGCAGAGTTTCACATCAGTTAAAACCATATCTGTCCATGCTCTGTTCAGATTGAAATTGCACGGTCAGTCACGTGCCTTCAGTCCCGAACTGCCCTTTGCCTGCGATGCCAAACCCAGCTAACTCAGCAGGTCTGGCAAGTCCTAGAAGCAGTCTCGATGCCCATAACAGTGCTTCCCAAACATTTCCTTAGCATGACCCCACTTATGACCCCATTTCTTCAGCATGGTCCCTCGCTCCCAACCCATACCCCCAACGCCTGTGACCCCATTCACTGATGTTACAACCCTACCTGGGGTCATGACCAAAGTCTGATCGTCACAGCAGCAGAACACAGATTTGACCCAATACTGGATAGCAGGGGTGCAGATAAAGATTTTTTTGACCAATATCGATGGCCGAGTATTAATCAGCCACATCAACCCAAACAGATCCGACAGCTGATATGCAGCTCAGCAGCTTGGAGAGCAGCAACTGGCTGTAAGTCTGTGCAGGGAAGGGGTGTGGGAGGGGTGGCCAGATTGAGGCCCCTCACAGTGAGGGAGGGAGTGGGGCTGGGGCAGAGCAGGGCAGAGGGGGAGCAGCTCTCCACTGCTGCGTGCACCCCCAGGAGAGGCATGTGGGTGCATGTGCTCCCCATATTTGTGTGCAGGGTGTGGACAGGATGCCCGCTGCCAGTTCAGGGCCAGGGGATACACTGGCCTCTTCCCAGCAGGGGCTGAGCCAGGGCTGCACTCAGG
>NW_017728945.1:432720-464524 GCF_001723895.1 Crocodylus porosus | reverse complement strand
CTCTAGCCCACCCTGTAGCAGCCCCCTCTCCCAGCACCACCGCTGCCCACCCCAAGTGCAGCCCCGGCCTAGCCCCCCCTGCCAGGTAGAGGCCAGTGCAGTCTCTGGCCCCAAGTCTGCAGTGGGCAGCCGGGCCTTGCCCTGAGCACAAATCTGGGGGGGCATATGGGCCTATGCCTCAAGGTGCACACAGTGGTGGGGAGCTGCCACCCCGGACAAGCTGCTTGTAGCTCCATCCTGTGCCCAACCCTGGCCTGGCTGAGCAGCACCTGCCCCTGCCCCGCCCCCACCCCCCATACCCCTTCCTCCCACAACTGACTTACCAGCTGGTCACAGCTCTCCAAGCTGCCCAGCTGCGTTCCTGGCCGCATGCATGCTGTGTCTGCATGCTTGCACGCGGCACTTATTGGTGATGTTATTGGCTACACTGGCCAACAAAAGCCAATTGCTGATCATGTCCACTTTCCTTTTATGGGTGCTGATTTGATATAGACCAACATATCGGAACACCTGTACTGGATAGGACCATTTGAATCTCATATCCTGCTTCCAGCACTGACCAGAACAAGGGGTTCTTGTATTGGGGTGCTGGATGGAACACCCAAAGGCCCTAACTGATCTGTGTCTGGTATCTGCACATACTTCAGACAAACACTAGTAAAAATCAAAAAACATTTGGACTTTTGTAAAGTCTTAGTGCACAGAAGTCCATGGACAGCACAGAAGTCCATGGACATTGGTTATCTGGTCAAATAATGTCAAGCCAAAGACTTCCCAATCCTTTCCCACCCCCACAATTTGCAGTCACTTCTCCCATACCCCCAGTTCATATGTGCCATACTCTTCCTTTGCCCCGAAGTCCTCCCATACAGACCTATGCCAAGCAGTCTGGAGTTCGCTATGACAACGTGACGTTGCATAGATCCAATGATGGATGCTGCACAGTTGCAGGGCAGTCACGCAGAATTTAAGGAGTTAAGTCACAAGGTTTCCTTGTGAGGCCCCATTAAGCAATACAAGTGAGTCCTGTGTAAAAGGATTTTTAATTCATCGTTACAAGTGCTGGTAATGAAGAGGATGCATGCTGGAAATGCCAGACAATCCATAAAGAGCCTGTGCTGCAGGATTTATCACCCTCGCATCACATTGCTCCATCACTCCACCTGAATAATGAATGCTTTTTACATTCACATTTGTGTACAAAACCCATTTGCACAATAGAGGAATAACTCTCAAAGCAGAGAGATTCTTCCTAATCTCCCATCCAGGACTTGGCTTGGCTGCCTGCACTAAATAGCAGCACAGTTAACAAATACATCAACACTACCCAATACATCAATGCTTACCTCACCTTCCCCCACCACCTTCCTCTCCCGACATCCCGAAACCAATTCCTGCACTAGAGAAAGCCAAAAGCACAATTAACTAGCAAATGCACCTATACTGACAGGTCATTAAGAACCAGCTAGAGGAATCCAGCTAGAGGAATCCAGTGCCCTGATCAATCACCCCCTGGTGATCCCCAAAATGAGGCACTGCAGCCTCCCTGGAATAGGGCTAGACCATATGCCATTAGCTAGAATTCTGCTAGCATCTTTCCCACAGATTTCCTCGCGACAGAGAGGACCTCCAGGAGGCAGTGCACTGAGTATGTACATGGGAAAGCATTCCTAATGGACAAAGTGAAACCCCTGAAATAAGAGTAGAATCTCTCAGCTATATCCATAGGTTGCTGCATCCTGGGGCACTTAAGGGATAAATACATTGAGAACACCTCCTTCAACCCTGGCTGCTTTGGACTCCTAGACAAAACCAAGCCCTGCTCTCACTCCAACAACACCCAGGAGAAGACACCTACCAGTTTCCACCTCTGCTCTGGAATAGCACTGATGTCCACAGGATGACGTTCTATTACATTGAGAAAACGGGCCTCTGGGACAGCGATAGCACAGATTATATGGACCCACCTGGAAATAAATGAAAGAAATCAGAAACTACCCTATTTGGATTTTCAGAATTTTTGCGGTGTATTCATGGAGTGTGTAAACTCTAGGGGGCAGTTGACATTTCTCCCATTGTTCCTTCCATAGTGTCTGGACATATTTATGGGGTTGGCAGCACTGATAATATTCCCATCTGGTTATTCATGGAGTGACACAAGATAAAGGGCCCTAGAACAATTGCAGTCAACTGTCTTCATTAGGCAGCTGATCTTGCATGATGCTGAGCTCTCCTCGAAAAGTGCTCCCTTTGAGAACAAGGGAATTCCAAGGTGTTCTGTGCCTTGGAGAGAAGAGACAGTAGGGTAGGTAGCAGAGACTTTCAATCTCGTCCTGCCTATCATCTAGAGAGCGACGGCAAGCACAGCCAAACCTAGATGTCACACACTTGGGCATCCTCACCAGCCCCTCATAAAACAATCAGATGACTCGTGCTAGTGGCTGCTATCAGTGCCCGAGAACATGTACAAGGCATCCTACATGGTACCTACCGTCCATCAGTGGTCATCTGAAGAGCTCCACCCCTGAGATTACATAGACAGCAATCCTGGAATAGGAAAAACAAAGATCAAGTACATCCAAGGAGCACCCTGAAACCCTTACCCTTCCCTCAGAGATTTACTATACTGGTACAACAAGGTACAGGACATTTTTTTGCCATTATTCCCTCCTGTATTGATGCTTCCTGTTAATTCCCCCCTCCACGCCCCCTGACAATTTCCCTTTTCAGTCTCCCCTAGAGTGGATGCTTACCGCTGCCCATGCATTGGCTGAGCACCGTGAACAAGACCAACTTTCATTCACCAGATCTGGACGTATTCCATAACAGCCTGAAAGAAAATCAAAGCACAGGCCTCAGAACCTCTGGAACAAGCCTCCATCGTAGGCAGGAGCCAACTCTGGGGAAGGGTGACTGAGACTGATGAGCACTAATGAAAGCACAGGAAAACCATATTCTCCCAACAGCCCGAACTGTAATAGCCTGGTGGTCCAGTCAACAGACGGGTCTCACAAGTGAAATGCCTGTTCTTGCAATCAATGGAGGCATCCAAAGGGTTAAGGACAATCAAGCTGGTATTAATATGAGCGGCTGAGCAGGAGTTTAAGTGGGTGAATGAATGCAAAACAATCCAGCAGTGGAGAACTGAACACTGTGCAATTACTGCTGCCCATTGAATCTGACACTATTTAAAGCACCAGGGCAAAATTCCAGATTGGCTGCAGCATTCGGTCCATCTACCTTAAGTATTTTTATGACCTCCGTAACTGTTGTATTTGAGCAGTTAAGAATTTTAATGTATTTACTATCAATACTCCTGCAAGGCTTGGCAGAGTTGTTATCCCTGTTTTACACATGGGGGACCAAAACACAGAGACCAAGCACTACATTTATTAATCCATTTAGGCACCTGATCACTGCCAATTTCTATGGAAGGGAGGCACCAAATCTGAACCTGCAGCTTGCCCAAAGTCTGTACCACAGCAGGGATTGAGCCTGACCTGTCTGTGTCTCAGTAGCCCCTCTACCATCCTTCATACCGACCCAAACCCTATTAAGAAATTTGCATCTCAACATGCACCGGAGTTGAAAATGCACTATCAGCCAAACAAGGGAAGCATTTTTCCAGTACACATAGCAATAGTATATGGTAAGCCAATCATTTTGATAAACTCGGAGAAAAATATTCAGGTATCAGCAAGGTTGCCACAGTACCTGCCTCTATGAAAGCAGCTACTTAACCCAGATAAATATAATCTCTGAAAAGTCAATAATATAGACCTATACTTGCCTCCTGCATTTGAAGTTTCTTTCCATCATATGACAGGTCAGGACAGCAGATCCAATCCAGACCTGGCACAGGAACTGGGTGATGGGATTTGGAAAACTGATCTCAAAATTGGCTTGAAATGGAAACTGACACCTTTAACTGAAATATTTATGGAGCCCAAAGCCGTGTGGAACAGACTGTGAAATTTCAGCATTGATTTCTTGCTTCAAGACTACAGGTGAGGGACCCCTGGACTTAAAGCAGAGGGAGGGGGATCTCTTGAAGGAACACAGAGGGAAATACAGAAGTATGAGGGGCCAGGAAAAGATAAATTATGCAGAGGCAGGTATTTGATATTCATGTTTGTTTTCAGAGGATAAATTAAATCTTGCTTATTGAGAGCTGCAGGGAAAAAAAAAAAGAAAAAAACATGACTCAAGAGCTGCTTAGACTAAATTTTAACCTTTAAGTGGCCTCTTAGGAAGATTTGGACAACTCTGTTATTCAGGAACTAAGGGTCTTCTGCACGTCTCTAGGAGGTGAAGAGCTGTGCAATTCCAGATAAGACAGACTAAACGCCAAAGCCAGTTAAGCCAAGTACTTCCATACCTGCAGAAGTTGAGCACCTCAGTATGTTATGCAGTTCCCCTGGGAAGTGCAACAGGGCCATCATTCCCATTTTACAGATGGGGAACCAAGGCAGAAAGGGATGAAAAGCCTGACTTTTAAAAGTATTTAGGCACAAAGCTCCCATTCCCATTGGAGAAATACAGTGTGCAGAGATAGCCAGGCAAGAGAAGAGAGGCTGCGTGTGCCGACTTGGAACAGAGACCGACAGAAACCCAGAATCCATAATTAGAGCAATGAACCCAGTATATGGGATATCAGCACCTCAAGAGCTTAAAACCTCTGCAGAGGGTAAGTGCTCTGTTCCCCATGTCCTCACTGTTGTCTCAGCCTGTCATGCAGCCAGGTGAGGCACCTCCAACAAGCAGACTGCCAAGCAGTTTTGTAGCATGCTGCCATCCTGGCTGAAACAAGCCTGGACGCCGTCGTTCCATTATACAGAGCGAGCAAACTTGTCTCACTGCAGCAAAGTCGAATAGATACTGCAGTCTACAAGTGCAGACAGACAGCGACAAGGAGACAAGCAGGCACCGGGGACCTTATTAGTCTAGAGCACAGCAGCTAGACCTACGCCTCATGGGCTCCACATACCTAAATCTGTGCCGCAGAAAACACCAGGCTCGGTCTTGGACTACAGATTAGCACTGCTCTGTTTATAGCCACCTCTCTCAGAAGTTGGGCTTCTGGCACTGTTCTGATGTGTAACTCTACTGGGGACGGGTGCACGGACCAGATAAAGAAGACAGACGTTGCAACCATCACTACCTCCAAATGGGACAACCACCTCTGAACTCTCACTCACCCTGCACGGTTATTACCCCCTGTGAGCTGGGAGCAACTCCCTCGCAGATACAATTGACAAGCTGAATCTCTATTCTAATTCTAGTTTGTGCCGAACTGCCTGGCAACCCCTGGTCTAGAAAGCTACGGTCGTAAAAGTAATTTCAGCCAATGTGAACCAAGCCAGACTTTCCATCTGCCCAGGTCAAACTGTCATCTGTTGCACCTCCAAACACTAGTGTGGAAATCAGCTGGACGCTGTAGAATACAAAATACTCCTGACACTAAGCTGCACCTGCAATCAGCTGCCATCAGAAACCCTCTCTTATATGTCTATACATTCCCTTGATTGCAGGCATAACAATCAAGGGAACATATAGACATATATGCCTCTTTTGTGATAAGGCACCATTTCTATATGGAGCAATGCAGATACTGCAAAGAGGCATCTCAGAATTGCTCCCTGGTCTCAGGTTGCTCACAAGAACAACTCAGGACTCACCCAGAAGATCAACACCTGGACAAGTCGAAAGACTATAAATCGACTCACTTTTCATTTGCTGGTTTTCCTGCTATAGTGAAAACAAATGGTAACTTATGCACAGAGGCCAAAGCAAGTGATATGAGAAGATAACTGTAACTAAGGTACCCCCAGAAACAGGCTTTTCTCAAAGATGCCTGCTTTCAACTTCACTTTTTTCTAACAGGATGTAATTAGAAACCACCACATTTAAATGGAAAACTAATTAGATGCAACTCCAACCTGAATCCCCACACACATGATGCACAGCCAATGCGTTCATGCTCCACTCTCTGCGGCAGGAACATGGGAGACAAAATTCTTAATGGACTTTTTATTCCTTTTTCTTTGTTCTAGTCCCCTTCTGGCACCGGTACTCTTTTTAACCCCAGGAAAAGGTTCATTTGTCTGCCCTAGCTGTGCAATCACTCAACAAAGATGGGCAGTTGTTGCCAGAGAATTCTCTTATGGAAGTATGAGAGAGTAAAACCGGCACGAGGCCAGGAATCATTAAATTACACAGTGCAAGTGAGCAAAAGAGAGGTACGTAATGAACCATGGCTCTGATTTCTGCTGTCTCAGTGAGGAGGCTTTAAGCTCCCAAAATAAAAATCTCAAAATGATGGTTCATCATCTTAATTGCAGAGGGAGAACTCTGGATTCTGGATCTCATCTTACTTGCAGCAAAAGGTGGCAATATCCTGTTTCATCAGTGTGGGGAGACTGTGTGACAGTTCAGGGCAAGAAAGGGGGTAGAAAGGCTAACCATTTGCACAGCTGCATTTTAATTATTTAGTTCGGTGGCTGGGCCAAAAAATAGCGTATTGGCTTGGTGCATCACAAAAGCCTCTCTTATCAAAAACTGTTTAATTTAAATTTAGCTAGATTTGATCTTGAAATGTTGCCAAAGCTCTCTTTAGACTATATCAAAGCAAACTTTTTTTTTAAATCCTCCTTAACCCTCCCATTTTGTCATGCTGAAACTATTCACCAAATTCAGCTTAAATCCATGAATAGCTGTGGTTGGCCTGAAGCCGTTTTAGGCTTTTGATATGAATAACTTCACCCAGCTCTACTTCCAACACAGGTTGTCCCTTAAATACACCAGGCAGTTCCCCCGCGAGGCCCAGGAGAATATGCAGGGATGACACAAGTTGGGGAAGAGGTATTTAAGAAGTTTTCTATCCCTGCAAAACAATCCAGAAGCCAAATTACCATTCTGTTCATGCAGAAGGCTCCAAGAATACCAGGCCGTAATTGATGTGTTAGAAGGAGAAAAGTACCCAATAAAATAATGGACTCTCCCTCTAACAGATACCTTCGCAACGGGAGCCCAATCTATAGCTGAAAACATCTGAGGGGACGGTCTGCTGGAGGTCCAGCAGCTACTGAATATTGCGCCCTTGGGTTTGTTAACAGGGGACATTGAGTCAAGTTTAGAAATGGCGGCTTACTCACTGCAGGACGTGCATCTGCTTGCTCTTCCTCAGCTGTTTCTCCTGGGCTGCTTTTAATCAGCACCATGGCTACCCTTCCAATCATACAAGTTAAGGGTTTCTACTCCATGCCCCCTTCTACCTTGTGCATTTAAGGTTGTGCTGCTGTATTTGCCTGCCTTTCACGCCCCCAGGCTCTCACCTGGGGCTCAGAGAGAAAGCTTACCCAATGGGAATTAGAGGGCAGATGTATGTATGAGAAGGAGCTTTCGCTAGAGAGAAGCTGACCCCTGCCAACCAGGAAAGAAAACTAATTCAAGGGAGAGCAGAATATAAAGCAAATATACAGCTTGATCCAAGGATGGCCACAGAGGTAGCAGACCCAGGAATGTAATGAAGGATAACATGAAGAAATATTAGTGCAGGAACAGGAAAAAACAGGAGTTATGAGCATTGCAAGTGAGCCCAGAGAGTCCAGACAAGCAGCATACAGACAAAGCAGCTGTGACTACCCAGATCCCATAATGAAGTAGAGGCACACTCACTAGCGTGGACCTGCAGGCAGCACTTGGCACAGGATATTAAGAGGCTAGTTCCATCTTCACCAATGTAAGAGTTTGAAGGAAGGGGTTCTGTGTTTTCACCGCTTGAAGTAAAGCACATCTCAGGAATCAGAGGCTTGGTCTTCTGTCCACACTTGGAAAGCTGGAGCAGGGAGGGGCTCTCTCCTACAGAGACCTGGACAGCCTCTTTATCCACCTGCAAAGACTAAGAGAAAAAGAAAGTGTTACCCATTGTCTCCCCTTTGCCCAACCACCAACTGGTCTGACCTCAAGACAAGAAGCCCCAGCTTTTGCGAAAAAAAATGTCAATGCTTGCTGGGTAACACTGTTTGAAACCCTGCAGCACTTGTAAGAACCCAGAGTTCCAGTTAAGCAAACAGGGAACCTTGTCACTCCCCCTCCATTCCAACCAGACATGGCCAGAGATCTGTGATGTGGTTCGAAAGCTCAGGAAATTATTAAAATAAAAAGCTGTGTTCACTATTTTTATTTTGTAGACATATAAGCACAAAACCAAATCCCCAAATGTTGCAGCTGAAAAATATCCCTCGCCCCTCCCAGACCAAAAGCAAGATCTCCCTCCCCCATCTCCAGGCCCTTGGCATCATTCCCTTGCTCTTTCAGCGAGATTTTCTCCAGAAGGGCATTTCAAGGTTTCTGGTAGCAAGCTGGAGTTAAAAGACAACGGATTAAAACAGCCCAGCTGTACCCACCTCTCCTTACAATCAATTATACAGCCGCATCCAGGCAATCCTGGAGAGAGACTTTATTCTGATGATGGAAAATAAATCAGGGCTCTTTTTTAATTCATTCACACACACATCTGCACACAAACACACACCCCTAGTGAACCCAGAGAGCTATATCTGGATCCAGGTGCACAAGATTGCTAATGCAGGGCTGAAGTGGCACAGAGCCGGACAAGTAATTATATCATCTTATAAATACCATCCTCCTGCTCATGGGATATACCTGGGGGCAAAATGATAATGCCCCAAGGTTGTTGTTCAAATGTTGTGGATAAACTGTCACTCAGTGGGGGGACAGTTGTGGGGAACAAGAAGTTGTGAGTAATAAGAAGTTCAGCTCTGGTGTTTCCATAATGCTATTTTGAAATTTGCTCGAAGTCAACTGCTCGAGCACCGAGGGACAGCAGCTCACGTGAGAGTGAATGCGGCTAGTATAGTTGTTGTGCAAGGGCTCCAAAGTAATGTTTAAAAACAATTCATCCAACTCTTCCAGGACAGCAAGAGGCCTGACTCTTGGTTTTTTTTATTCTCAGGATTTTAAAACAAAGGCAGCAGACAGCTTATCTTTGAGTAGCAGTCCTTGGAGGAAAGAGGTTATATACAAGTAACTGGAGAAGTTCAAAGAGGTACATTTAATGTGAGTAAAAGCCTCTTTCAAATCCTAGTCTTTCTGCACACCTTTTGGAGTGTGCATTGCTAAATCTATGCAGCTGTGTACAAAGTTATACATGACCTACATGAGACTACCTGTGCAATGCCACTGCTGTCTTGTATACAGTGGTGTCTCTGGTGTACATGAAAGCCCAGCAGTGTAATGCAGATTAATATATGGCCCCATAAATCACCACGCAGCCTAAATGTGTCAGTGCATCACCTCTGTTTTCCAATCCCCTTGAAACATCCAGCGTCAGTGTTTACACCAAGAAGCACCAGACACATTCAATTATAGGGACCAGATATGAAGTGTATGAAAGAATTTACATTGAGAGTGGAGAGCTCTAAAGAATTTGGGGTGCCTTCCTGTCCTACGTACTTATTTATAAAGCATGCTTAATGCGTGTTGCACAATTAGATTGGGTTCCCTTTGTTTTGACAGGCAACTACCATAGCCAAGAAAATTTGCATCTTAAACTGAAGTTCTCAGAAGTTTAAAACCCAGAAGTATTTTTTGGCAACTGAGGAAGGGTAGATGTGCCCAGCAAACACATCAAGGTATTATTGCTTATTTACTCAAATGATTGGAAAATTAAATGCAAGTTACACACACACACACACACACTTATATTAGCCTCTCACACTTATATTAGCATCTCCTTCCTGGTGCCCTGTGTAATGTGCCATATATTACATTAAACCTAGGCTCCAATGCACACATTTCTAAAACAAAGACCAACACTTTTACTCTTGAAAGTGTAACCGAAGTGTGACACTTGCCTACAGCAGCCTGGAAAAAATGGGAGAATTTTGTAGTATATATTAACAGTTCAGTAGCATTTAGTTTGGTCTCTTCTCGGGCACTCTGCAACCACTCTCAGTCAGCATCTTGTGGTGGTAACTCACCTCTCTAGTTTCAAACAACTGAGATTAAAGGTAGAACTGGAATACGGGCATAGGGGAGAGATCCAGGCAAAATCTTCTTCCCATCAGACAGCATGCACCAGTAATAATGGAGGTTACATTGCCTTGGGATCCCTGATTTGTGCCTACTCAGCTGGAGAAGCTGTCGATCTCCAAGCATTGGTAGGGAAGTGGAAGGAGGAAGAAGAGGATATCAGCCAGCTTTTGGGGGTTGTTTTAAGCAAAAGGTGAATACAGGCACGATCCCAAAGTCTTTAAATACACAAGTCAATAATACATCTCAGCTTCACATCTCCTGTCAGAGGATCTCTGAAAGCTTTGCACGTGAACTTTCAAGTCATTCCTCTGACACTTTGCAAATAATGGAGCCAAAGCAGGGATTAAATGATGTTCTGAAGGCCATATGGGAAGCCTGTAGCAGAGCAGAACAAGACCCATCTGAGCTTGGCTGAATATACCTGGCACATGAAATTTCTGCTGTACTGAAGTGAAATGAAAAATTAATGCCAGGAAAGACAAAAAGCCAAAGGTTCTCCCCATTTTTCCTGCTAGATCCTGATACGCCTCTTCAGCCTGCAAACCTGGTGTTCTTGTCTGTTATCTATCACACTAAAGGACTGAATCATAATACCGATGCTTTCTTTAGAGAAAGCAAACATAATAGTTTGATTAAAGTACCCACCATGCAGCCCCCTGCACTGACTCACCCATCCACAGCATCATCACAAATTACCTGGTTATACGGGTAGAAGAGTGTACAGACTGCACAATATGGCTCACTCAGGGCAGCAGCTGCATTGAATTTTCTCTCAGCTGGGAAATTATGTACTTTATTCTTCCACTGGAGGGAAAGTAAAGACTTCAAAGCCTCTGGGTCACTCACATCTTCCTCCCCAGAAAATGGAAATGTTTCTAGAGTAAAATGTGCAATGGGAAGACTCGTCAGTACAGACAAATAAAAAGCAGCAAGAGAGTGCAAAACAAATGCACTCCAGTGATACTCGGGAGAAGCAGAATAAAGAAGAACACTTAACTCTTCTATGGTACTTTTCATCTATAGGACTCAAAGCATTTTATAAATACATCTTTCAGCTCCATTTTAACAAGGCTGAGGAACAGCAATTGGCCTATCGAAAAGGAAAGAGGCAAGCTCTCATCCCAGTCCTGTGCCCACTGGGTGATATGTTTTCCTCAGTTTAAGTCAAGGTCAAGATGATTCATACGGACTCAAGGAAATCTCCTTTTTTCAAGTGATAACTTCAGCTTCCAAGAAGTCACTTATGTAGCACACTCGTTTAACATACCACCAAGAGGAGTCTCCTAGTCTCCAAGAAGGGTCATCCAGTCCCCACTGCAGAGGGTCAACTCTGCGCTCAGCCACCATCGCACAGTGTATTTCTTGCCTGCCAATACAGGCATCGAGTCTGCCTGTAAAGCAACCTCCGTCTGGGTTCTCCCTTACCCTTCTCTGCCACTATTCCCCATCTGCCTTTCAAGTGCTGTGCCTCAGCCTTACGTCTCCAACCATTTTTGCTTCCAGCAAAGATCTATTAGGAAGCTGCTTATGCTGCTGCTTTGCTTTCACAAACTTCTGATCAGGGACCTGTGTTATACGATTCTCTGGGCACAGCATCGATCCATCCACACCACAGGTTTGTGGTCTAGTACCTAAGCAATTCAGCTTACTATTTCTGAATTGCTACAGATGTAGGAAAACTTTATGCGTGTGAACTAAGTGTGACGTGACGGCAGTGCTGTCAGTGTGCAAAAACCCTACAACACAGCAGCTCTGAGCAGCACAGGCTCCTACATGTGCCGGGGGAAAGGAAACCCCGGAGCCCAATATAAAACTCACACAGCAGCATTGTGCATAATACTCCTGGTATTTATTTTAGCAGGAACATCTCACCGAGATGCTACTCCCGCAAGCCCATGCTGACTCTGTCCCCTTCCTTCATATGTGCTAAAGCCCCAAATGTCCGCTTCCTCCATGCCCAAACCTCCTTGTGACAGCTTCTATAAATCTGTTTGCAGAATAAGTAGCTGAGACATGCTAGAAACAGAAGATTCAGGGCCAGAGTAAAATATTAATTTAATTTAACATTAAAATTAATACAGGGATAATATACTTGCTGTATTATTCATTTTCTGATTTAATTCCAATGAAGGCCTTTAACAAACATGCTGAATCTGCCACAAGACCTCCAAGTCTACTGCACTGCAGTACCGCAAGACCCGTGGAAGCCTTCAGTACACTGTAGACCTAATCTAACCTCAGACAACTTGAACCATGGGAGAACATGGGAGAGTGGTGTTGGCAATCAAATGATTCAGTTCCAATTTAGAGATGTGCTGCTAGTACAGTTGGGAGGCTTGCACAGCAAGCAATGTGGTTTTATTTAAACAGCTCCATCGATTGGCAAAGCAGAAATTTGTCACCTGCCTACAGAGTCATTATCACGTAGCCAAGTTCAGCTTGACATGTCTGGCCCGAGCTTACTTTTCACCACCCAGGAGGTTTCTTTCTTTTACAGCTGTGTCATTCCTGTGGCCTGCATCGGGTAATGCAGCCTTTGCGAGAGGGGATACTGCATTGGTACATGCCAGGAATACTAGAGTCAGCATTTTCCAGAATCTTGGGACAGCATCTGCCATAGAGCTAATTGAGCTCCCCCTGCTAGACATTCGCTAGACGACCGAGAGGGGATCCAAACACTCGAGTGCCATATTCCCTTAGCTTGCTAAGGCTGGGTGGGGGTTAGGCACTAGCACTGGCCCTGGCATGGGGTTCTAGGCAGGCAGTCCAGGTGCATACTGTGCATCTGATGTTCCTCTTGATGGTCCAAGTAACTGGGCCCAGAGACCACGTTCAGTTCCACCAAACTTTCTCAGTAGAGCATGCACAGTCCCAGCACCCTCTGGATCTTCAAGTCTCCTGTTTACCACTTCGATGGCATGTGAATGCTGTAGCTCATAAAACTTGCACATATACAGGCCATGAGAAGACTGAGTGTACAGACCATTTAGAAAACAGCAGGTGTCCCCAGCACAGCACTAGTTCACCTTTCCCTTGGGGATGCAGGCATTTTCACTGGCATTCAGTTAGATGGGACTTACCCCACCCCATCAGTCTTCTTTGGCAGCTACCTCTGAGCTGGTGAGAACAACCGAAGCCCTTACCCTTTTATAACCCGTGTCTCCTCTGCCATGTTACCTCCTAATCGGGCTCAGCAGGTGAGCAGTGGCACTCAAGAAGACTGCAAGGGTAATTTGTGGCATGCCTGCCAAAAGGGTTGGCTCCATCTCTACCAGGTGCCTTAGTGGCTAGGCAACTCTTCTCCCCAGATGAATAAGTGGTCTCCAAACTTTTTTGATTGTGCACCCCTATCAGTAAAAAATTTTTGATCACGCACCCCCAATATATGTATATTTATATAAATAGAAATAGAAGTCCTAATATTTTCTTCCTGCACCCCAATGGATTGTCTTGCGCACCCCACTTTGGAGACCACTGCTTTACACTGCCTCCTCATTTCTAACCTAAACTTCTCTTGAGACCAGTGCTCCTTGCTCCGTCATCTGCCACCACCAAGAACATCCTCTTTGAACCCCCCTTCAGGGCATTGAAGACTGCTATTAAATCCCTCCCTAAGTCTTCTCCTCTCCAAACTGAATAAACCCAGTTCCCTCAGCCTCTCCTCTTAAGTCATGTGCCCCAGCCCCTGAACCATTTTCACTGCCCTCCACTGGACTCTCTCCAATTTATCTACATCACATCTGGGTAGTGGGGGACCCAAAAATGGATCCAGTACTCCACATGTGGCCTCACCAGTGCCAAATAGACGGGACGAATCACTTCCCTCCATTTGCTGGCAATGCTTCTACTAACACAGCCTGGTATGCTGTTAGCCTTCTTTGCAGCAACGGTATGCTATTGGGTCATTAGGGCACACTGCTGGCTCATCATGCTATGTTAATGACCATCTCTAGCAATTTTTTCAGGCATGAAAAGCCAGTTTGTACACGGCTATAACCTACACACAAAGCTGGATTCTGCATAGCCATATGCACTCACCCTCATCACTTGATGCCTCCTGCTTAACCACAGAGAGAGGGGAACGGGTTGGTGGTTTGCCTAGTGGATGGCGGCGACTTTTCTTTATCTCCATCTTCATCTTTGAGAAAGCAGCAGCAGTCTGAAATAAATTAGAATAAATTACATAAAAGTCCCAGAGTCTTACAGGGAAAGCAGAGCAGCAGAAGCAAAATGCAGTTAACTTCTCAGGCATTTAGCCCACACAAGAAACTCCTTGCTGCATTTGGCAAGGATTGACAAGGACCTCTCCAAAAAAGCGACTGCGATAGAGAACGCCAACACCATCTCATAAAATCATGCCAGGCTAAAAGGTAGGTACAATGTTTTTCTCTTAACCGGGGTAGATTCAGAGCCAGTCCAACTCTGCCACTTCTACTAGTCTCTGAACGGTTTGGTCAGTCAACACACTTGTCAGCATTTCTGCTGAAAACCTCCATGTAAAAGAAAATCTACTTTGGGTTGGAGTTTCTGCTTTGGCACTATAAAAACCTGGGAGTCAATAACCAGAATACCTAAACTGAATAAAATCTGCAGGTTGAGATGCTGAAGTTATTGCAGGGAGATCTGCTCCTCTTCTCCATTCCCTGGCCGAGAAGACTGTCTTTGCAGATGCGTGCATGCATGCATGCACACTCAGAACCTAACACAATTAATTTCTGCCATCCACTATGGAAGACACTAATGCTTTGTCTGCACTAGAGAAAACAACTGAAAATTAATGCTCCTTCATTTGTGGGAAGTGCTCTTTTGTATCAATAGAGTTGGTACTGTTGTAGCCTGGTGATGATTCAGGAAATCCAGGGAAGGCAAGGGGGTTTCTATGGGCCAACTGCAGAGGTGAGAAGTAGTTAAACAAAATGTATTGCATGTAAGGTTACGTTTGAAACAATGCTAATGCAATCAAACTGGACACCCCACCCACTGCTCTACACAGCAGTCACCAGTGCATCAGCCACTGCAAAACTGGCTTCTGTGATCACCTTTCTGCATGCTACTGGGCACAAGTTTGCTTCGTTGGAAGTCACCCACCCATACAAAACTAGGGTTTCACAGATTCTGTTACAAGCCATTTTTAGAACAGTGATCAAACAACTTTAGATAGAGTGATTCATCTCAAAACTAACTGCAATTATTTGGCTTTCTACTGCTGAGTCTCTGGTTGACTTGCACTTCCCCTTCACCTTGTGGGGAATCAGCAGGGCCCAACCAACAGGAAACACAATGCAGGAATGTCAAGCTTGCTTAAACCGCTAGCCCCGTCGGCATCAGATCACCACAAGCTCAAGGGCAGTAGAAGGGACTTCAAACAAAGGACAATAAAAGCCAGTGGGCACCACTCTACCCAGGAACTGTACAAGATCTTTAGCACAGAGTCCTCTCTCCTAAACCAACCTGTTTATAGACGGCACCGGGGTTCTGAAACAAAAGAAAGAGAGCTGCTGAGATGACAATGACAGCCAGAACACAAACTCAGCACGTGTTAGGTGAGCTGGCCTATCTGCAGCACCATTTTCAGTGATGGCAACATATACATAGGGGATAGGGTTGGCCTTGCAAGATGATAACTAACAAGGATCAACCCTCCACAGCTGGCACCAACTAAGACCCCTTCACAGTAGTTTGGGGAACATACTTGGGATCCACATGGCTGCTGCCACTAGCATTTATAAAAAGGCAGATACAGCTATGACAGTGGAAGTATCTATTTCATCTCTACCCCTTCCTAAACGTGACCTTGATGGCACGTACCTGTAAATCACTGGCCCCTGTGGCAACCTCAGCATTTTCAGCTTCTGCACTCTCCTCTTCCTTCACAGGAAGCTCTCCGGGAACAGCCTGCTCCCGCCAACCCAGGCCCTTCTGCGTGGCGAACTGCTCAAAGGCCTGCTGGCAGGACATGCGCTCTTTGTCAAACACCACCTTTTTGGTCCGCGGAACCACATAAAGCATGGGAATGATGGGCCGGGGCTTAAAGTCATCTACCTCGTTTGGCACTTCCGAGGGCTGGATGACGTTGAGGGGCACGGGGGGTAAGCTCTTCTCGGCTGTGGCTGCTGCTGCTGCTGCTATGGGGACCAGCGGCCGTGCTGGTGGTGTCTCTTCCTCTGCAGGCTGCTGTGGTGGTGGTGGAGGGGGAGGTGGAGGTGGTGGTGGAGGCTGCTGTTGCTGCAGTGGAGGCGGGGGTGGCTGCAGGTGGTGGTGGTGGTGGTGGTGGTGGTGGTGATGAGGATGGTGGTGCTGATGGAGGTGATTCTTCTTCTTCCTCTCCCCTTTTACTTTCGGGGGACGGGTCTTTACCTTGCAGTCTCCTGTTTCAAGTAAATGACAAGATTGAACAGATCATGCTGAAGTTTCTGGACACTTTCTTTCATTAACTGCTCCTGTTACAAATGAGATCAGGGTTGACAAAAGGTGCCAAACTAACAAGATAAGCAGCAGAACCTTGCATGAAATAGGTACAGCACACTGGCTATGCAAGAAGCCCTTCACTCACTCTCTGCTTGGACTTAGAAAATCCATTTCTAGAAATTAGGCTTATTTTGTTCTTGCGGCCTATTCAAACCTTGACCGCTCTGCTAAGCACACCTACGTGAAGGTCAGGTGTGACAGAAGACAGCTGTCCACTGCAGACTAGATGGAGAGGATCATGGCGCGTACTACATTAACATTGCTAAGACACACGACTCTTAGTCACCCAGCTAGGCAGAAACACTGAAGCCCCAGAGTCCAAGCTGACCAAATTACAGCACTTGACAAGAAGATTAAGGAAAAGGCACCGCATCTTCTCCTAGGCAATAGCAAAGGGTTTCTCATTTGCTTTACTATTCAGCAAAGATAGCAATAGTTAGGAAAAGCCAGTGTACCCCCTAAGAAGTCCTCCCCGTACCTTTCAATTCTTACATCTGAGCTCACTTTTTTGGGAAATAGGCCTGTTTGCCCTTAAAATCACACAATCAAATCAAACGTGAGTCTAGACCACTTCCTTAATGACCGGGTCACAACTCTAGAGGCAAACACACAGTGCTGCACTGGCACATTGAAACAAGAAACCCAATCTGTATTCAGAAGATTTCTATATCCTGTTTTATACCCTTACCCCCCAAGCCACCTTCATTTACTGCTCCCCCCACATCCAACCACTGCTGTGCGCAAGTGTTACTGTATATCCAATGCAGTCAACAACCCTGGGAAATGAAGAATTGAACCAAACCTTCTAAATCACTTTTTACCGAATAGCATCTACTGCAAGGTCTTTAGACAGTGGCCTTTAAAACATGAATCAAGCGCAGCATTGAACCAAGTCTATTACAGGCACCATCTCGGTATTGGCAACTGCGATGTGAGTTTCCACCGCTTGCTTTCATCTGTCCTTCCCCCTCCCGGCTCACCACCATTCATTTTATCTGCATACTGTCACATCTCTCTTACACAGTGGTGACAGCACACAAACTTCTTGGGCAGATGAATGCCCCAGTATTTTTCTATCGAGATGGGGATCACCCATAAAACAAAGAGACCTTTTCTCCTCTCTCCCTATCAGCCCTCCCAATATAACCACGTAAAATAACGGGGCCAATTTGATTTCAGAACGTTCCCCAACCACCGTGATTAAAACTCCTGCGGGCCCTTGAGTAAGCATCGCTGGGTCAGGACGGAAGATGCCTTGCCTGTTTCCCTTACTGCATCGGCAGTGAATTATGTTCCCTATGCCCACCCCTTCCCCCACTTCATGAATAAAGTTATCAGTCCACTCAAAGGAAAGTAAATAATAGATGTACCACAGACAGATGCCAGCCCTCAATTTGTTTCATAAGAGATTGTTTTTCACCTATAGATGCGGCGATTGGATGGCTCTACTGCAAAAGGTCACTCTGTCCACTAATAAGATGAGGAGAGAGGAGGGGGCTGATGATGCAGAAGGAGACAGACAGACAATGTCGCTCCACCACACCCCAGCTCCATCTGCCACTACGGCCTAGCAAATCTTATAGGCCAGGCTCCACACACTGCAGAAAATCAGATAGCCTACCACAACATAATGCGATACTCAGTAAAAGTGATTATAGCCCAAGTAAGATGAAGTGCTAGAATCCCTGCTGAAGTGTTTTTGGGGGGGAAGATCTGAATCTGGACAGTTCCCAGAAGTGCGATTGGAGGGTCTTATTCATACTAATTTATGAAAAAAAAAAAATGGCAATAAGGCTGGCCCAAATAGTTATTGTCGTATTTGTGTAAGCCACACTTCGGGTAAACTGGTTTGTAGTATCGCACAGAAAGAAATATTGAATTTCCTTGGAGAAACAAACATATTGAATGAAAGTCAAATTGGATTTCTCCCCAGTCACACAACAACAGATCATATTTACTCTCTACACACTCCGAGAGCTCGCTACCCAAACAGCAAAGCAAACGCCATTCACTGGCTTTATTGACTTCTAAATGGGCTAATTTGACAGCAGCTGGTAGCCAAGACTAGTTTAAAAGTTTAAGTGCTTCGATGATGAAAGATCTACTTTACAGGTATATCTGTAAAACGTGATAGACATACAAAGCCGGGCTCCAGGGAAATGGTGAGGACAGATCCGAAGGAGAAGTCTGGCCATCATGATTGCCTACACATGGAGAGAAGTGCCTTACTCTTTATTAAATAAGCTTACCCTGTATGGCAGGTTAGCAGGACCACAGGCAGCTATTTACTGATGATCTGAACAGCATGACAAATACCTATAGAAAATAGTTTAGAAATGCAGAGATGGTTTTGGCTTTATATACAGAGACTGTTTGGGGTGGGGGCAGTTTGAAACTATACATCAATTTTCACGGAGGCTGCAGGTGGCCGGTACCTCTGGAAAAACCACTTATGTTGAAGCTGAGTAACTTTAAACATCCAGCTTTAAAACCACTGCTCACAGAGAGCAGAGATTCCATCTGTTACTAAGGAAAAGCTACAGGCTCAAGTGTCAGCACTCGCAGAGAAGATATGGGACAGAAATTAACAGCAGCAATTAAGCAAACTTCAGCTGAATAATTTGTATTGTCGATGGTTTAGAAAGTAAGGGATTGTAAAACAGACCTCTCAATCTAGCAGCAGAGTGATCATGGATGCAGAAGAGAAATCAAAGCTGGCAGAAATCTAGTAGGTCCAACTCCAGAGCACCCCCAGCCCCTAAAATGGCACAACTCTCTGGAGTGGGTTTCTAGCAGTTGGTGCAATCCAGCTTATGTATTTCAAGCACTAGGGCTTTTCCCCATTCACAGGAAAAGCTACGCTACAATCTAAGAGACATGCGAATAATTCTACTGTCACAACACTTTTCTTAATATTCATTGTATACTTTCACTGTCTGAAAGTCATCCCATTACCCCCATAGTATGATGCTGGCCCTAGGTGAATGAGCCCTCAGATCTCCTTTCTTGGCACCATATCCCAAAGCAAGATGGTTCACGGGCATGAATTCAAGTGCAACCACAACCAGGTCTGTAGTGGCTGCATTTAAAGTGGTACAAGATACAACACACACACACACACACACACACACACACACAGGCATTACAAGGAGCACCCATTGCTACATGGGCTGCATTCACGCTGTTCAATGCTTTCAGAGAGGAGCAGAGCTGGAAGGTTCTCCCTGGAAATTGCTAGTCCCAAGGCAACCTGCTATGAAATTCTCACCGCATTAATATTGGCATGCTATATTATGAACATAAAGCTTAGTCAGAAAAGGCAAAAAAGAAAATGCTGTAAAGCATGTGGTGAGAAGCCCTTAAAGCTTCAATCATTAATATTCAGCAAGTCCAAGTCAACAACATGAAACAGTTAATTCTTGAAAGCTGCCAGTGATTTCGGAAGGATCCCACTCTTCCTTCTCCCAGCACCTTTTGGTTCTTGTCTGGGATAAGTGGAAAACCCCTTTTAAGGAAAGGCGAAACCCAAGGTAAAACGAAAGGGGAGGGGGAAGGAGGAGGGAAGATAACGTGTAACTTGGAGATAAGCTGCCAGGTGCTATCTGCAGACTTGCAAACTAAAAAGTGGTTAGTAGAAAGCCGTAAATAGGTTGAGGAAAAGAATGCAGATTCTGCCCTCGGCCTGCAAGGAGACTACCAAAACCACTTCTGCTTAGCTTTTCCATACTGCCCGGAGAAAACAGCCCATTCCTGATGGGCCTTATCAGCAGTGGGGCTCGCAGAACTACACCGAACACCATATAGCCGCTCGTCGCACTTTCTGCAATGGTGCTGAAAATGGGTTTGTGCCTTCTCTGCTACCAGTTAAGCAGTTTTCCACATCAGGACTAAGTGTGTGATTTAAAATCTGTTCACCTAGAACAAAGCTATTCTTTTCTCCCTTCTTCCATTCTAAGGATCTCAGATCTGTCCCTGCCACTTATCTCTTGCCTCCCAGGAGATATCAGCATTTTCAGACCATTTATTACAGCAGTAACTGTTAAACTCATACACGAGCTGAGAGTGTACAGTTTAATGCACTGCTGGCACTTTCAAGATGGAGTGATAGCAAGTAACTGTTCTCCTGTGCTGTTCCTTCTCCATATGCCAATAATCTACATATCCTCATCTCCCTTGAAGGCAGAAGGCACATTGTCTGGTTGATAAATCGCTGGACTGAGTCAGGAAACTGGGTTATGTTCCAAAGACATACGGTATGACATTATGTGCCATGACCTTTAAACTTTGCCTGCCCCGGTTTCCCCCTGACATAATTTGGGAACAAAGGGGGTATAATAGGATATGAATATTAGTTAACCAATGGTTTGGAATGCCTCAAAGGGAAGGTATCTATGTGCAGGTTATTCTCTGCACTGCATATAGTGCAAAAAAAGGGCATAGGAAGCAAGAATTACAACCTTCAATACAGTGCTAAGAGGCAGAGCATCCTAGTGACATCACAGAGCCTCTCTACTGGGAAGAGCCACAGATCTCTGCATGGTGACAAAGGCCTGGTTCTTCAGCAGCACGTACCAAAATATTGTGTGTCATACCTGGAGAGAAACTACAAGATACCCGTCACAAACCAGGACATGCCCTGATCTACGACAAGCCTTCTTTATACTTCACTCTTCGCATGGTGCCTTTCATCTAACACTCAAAGCGCTTTGCAAACTCTACTCAGACTCATCCTAGAAGGTTAATAAGTACCATGGCCAGGCCAAATACGTGCGAACCAGCGGAGAGGTATTGTGTGATCTGCTGAAGGTCAGACCATAATTCAATACCGGATTTAAGACACAGTCCCACGTTAACTCCCAATCCATACGCCACTTAGAAACTTCCTCTCTTTAAGTGAAGTGCAGGACCTGTGCTAGAATTGTGCGCACACAATCAATTATACACACACAGTGGGGCTGCCACAGACTTGTGCTAATTCAAGCACTCAAAGCCAAATTTGAAGTCTCTCCTCCAGCAGAATGACTTCAGTCAAATTTCTACTCCTATTTGTACAGCAAGTGAAAACTTCACATACGCACAAGATAGCTTTATGCAGAGAAGGAGGGAGAGGAGAGAGATCTATTGCCCATGGGAATATATAAGGCATACCGCTCCCAGAGAAGGGCACAGCAAACATATTTATTCATTCCTTTATGAAATATTTAAAAATATATTCCTCCCGTAATGTATATTTTTATAAAACTGTAATAGCTCTGGCAAAACTTCCAAGCCCTGCACAGAAAGCTATTTGGCCTGAATTGTTAAAGAGAGGGGAAAAATCAATCGTGGCTGTACACGATGGCGATTTCAGTAAGTAAAGGTTTAATATTGGGAAAGAGTCCACCGATCTTTCCACGGGAATAAACAACACTTGACAGATTATTTACAAATAAGTTCTGGAGGCGCCGCTTGCCCCATTTCTCTGTTTAAATGATCTGTCATCAGCAAGCAAGGTCCTCACCTTCTCCCCCTTCCGTCGCTTTACTTTTTTCCTCTTCATCTAGGTCTGGCCCTCTTTTCAGCTCCTCTTTTACTTTCACCTCATCCAAGGCAGTCTCGATAGCCATGACTTCTCCGAGGGACTTCTGATCTTCTGTTTTATGCCTTCTGGGTTGGCTTCTTTTCCTGTGAGACCTGGAAGGGCAGATTAAGGATCTCCACTAAGGAACAGCCCTGAGTTTTTAAAACAAATCACACGTCCTAAAAGAACTCAACAGTGAAATGAAGGACCAACCTGGGAGAAAGAACAAAAGTTACCTAGCAATGTCCTACACCATCGCAGAGGCAGAATAGACATCGCGGAGGAGATGGGCAAGGCAGATGCAGACCGTCTAAGATTCATTCCCAACATTCAGGAAAGAAGTTTAGTTCTCTCTGAGGTCTGCACAAAGATTTGCACCAATGCTAACACAAACTGCCTATGCTGTGCAAACCTTTGACAGAAGCAGCCAAAAACATGTTACCCTCTCCTCCTCCCCTTTCTAAGTGCCTTAGCCTCTCTAGAGAAATCTGATACTCTGCCAAGGAGCGTGTTCCAGCTCTCGGGCATCATCAAGTGCTGCCAAATTTTTGGCTTAGGCCATTCACTAGTCAATGCAGGTAGCCTATGCCTTTCTGAGCAGATAATGTCACCGTAAGGTAATTCAGTAAGTCAAAGAGTGACCCAAAGACTAATAAGAAGGGCAGATGTTAGTGTCACATTGACACTCGAGATGTAGCAAAACACCACCCTTACTGACAGCGATTTTGAACAACACTGATCAAATCCAAAGCAAGAAAACTACAGAGAGCAGCACCCAGGATGATGGCAAGGGAGATCCACTGAAGCGAGGGAGCCCTTCCAAGTTAGGAGCCACTTGTACATTTTATCTAGTTTTAAGAATGCCATGGTCAAGTAAATATCTGAACTCCAGGTCCAGCGTAAATGAAACCCTTTATCAGCAGAGATGGATTCAGAAAACTGCAACTTTCATCCTCATTTTTAGCATGCAGCGACTTCCATATGGTCTCCACATTCTGTGCCATGACATCTGCCATACCATAATGAGGGAATGCCGTGCCATCCTCTACCACTTATCTGCCTCAGAGTCCTAGGGAGCTGGAATCCAGCTTCACACCCTCCACACCCATCTAGAAACTCAGCCCCTAATTAGATCTGGAGTAGAATGAAGTTAACAGACCCCTTAATGAAGCAACAAACTGAATAAGGGGGGGGGGGGAATCCAACAACCTGCAAAATAATGAATGATTAATAGAGAAGAAAAATTAAACCACAAGCATGGTAATTTATAATTGCTAGACTCTAACCATATGGTTGCCCTCTAAGTATAGATGTTTACTTCACACCTGCAAGACATTCATTAGCAGGTACACGCAGCTGAACTGAGAAGCATCAGCTTTTCTCCCCACCAAGGTCCTCAAGATGCACCACGTTTTCAGAGGCAAGGCGAGCAAACACAACTTTTCTTTAAACTTTCTGGAGTCGGTAAAGGAACTAGAGTAAGATGCAGTGTTGGAGGCTATTTTTAATAAAGAAAATACTTTACTCCAGTTATCCACAAGCAGGGCACAAAGGTTTAAACTTGTAAGAGGTGCCTCTATCACTTTGAAGCTGAAGGGATCGCAGCAGGCAGGAGAGGGAGCACTCCACAGGTGAAGCTGCATTTCTAGAGCTACAAGTACATGGATCCATGGTAGCAGAAAGAGGAGATGATGCTCCCTTGCTCGGGCATGACTGCAATATGAGAAATGGGCTGCCTTCCTGTGAAGTGAATTCAAGGCTTTTGGCCAAAGCCATGGGCAGAGTTGATCTATACTGCCTTACTAAGTTAAGGCAAGCTTCCTATGGGTCCAAATGTCTTGCAGAAGCAGACATGTAGCCAATGAAATGCTTTAAAAATTAAGGATTCGGTAAATGAAAACCCCCAAAAGGCACCACCACTTCTTTTTTTAGAACAAACTGCAAAGTGACCTAACAGAAGTACTTAAAATCACAAAGAGTTTTGGACAAACACATACCGAACAAGATAAACCTCAGCCTGGTGTGGGAAGTCAGAGTGCTCAGGCAGAATTATTTAATTCCAAGAGCTGTAAACATATGGAGAATGTGGCTAACTGAGGCCATCGAACCAAGGAACGTATATGTGTTCAACAGCTTGAAACCTGCTTCAGGGCAATTCTGGAATAATCTAGGAAGCAATGAGCACAGCAGACTCCAGCGGACGAGCAGACAGGCCTTTTACAATAGTCAAGATTAACAAAGGGACCTCGCTGCTGAGCAATAAGCTTCTAAAGGGACAAAAAAAACCGCACAGTGTGGTCACATGGGGTTTTACACCTTCATATGCTACCAGGACACGAAGTAACCGACTCTCTCGGAAAGCAAACGTCATCCCTAATCTTCAGCACAGGAAACAGAGGGTAAATAACCTGCTGAAGTTCGGCAAGGTGGGCACAGGCCAGAATTGAACCCCTGCCCTCCAGGAGATCCAACTGCCTTTCCTGAAGCTTGCAGGGGAAGAAAGACTGAAATTATTTCAGGAAGAACAGCTCTGAAATAAAGCAGTATTTTAGGATCTTCCTATACAAGGAGGAGGCAGTGTTAGTGCCTTCAGCTCTAACATAACAGACCTACATGTTACGGCATGTAGGAAAATGGGGTGCGTAAATGAGGCAAAGCTACGGCAAGGTACTGACAACTATGTGGAGCTCCACTAATGAAGAGCTATACCAGGTCGGCAATCTTTTTGGCTGGAGTGCCAAACACACCCCAACCTCAATGCATGCCTTGACTTGGTGAGCCAGAGGCAGACAGTGGGGGAGCGGTGTGGGACCCAATCCTCATTCCTGGTGGTGGGTGCATGCATACCTGCAGGTGGATGGCAGGGGAGGGGCTGGGCTTGCACTGGCCTGGCCCCTTCTGCACTGTGCACAGAGGCACACGTGCACCCACGACCCCTACAGAGCCAGCGCTGGGGCTCTGGAGACTGGTGCAGCTGTGTGGAGCCTGCCTGCTGCAGCTGCCCAGAGCTCGGGCCAAGTGTGGCAGGTAACTGGGAGGCTGCAAACAGCTGCACCGGGGTCCGTGCCTCGGGATGCATGGCCAGGAAGGTGTGTGGGGCAGCGCCGTCTCAGTCCCTTTCCCGCTGTCCACCCGGAGGCGCACATGCAGCCACTGTCACTGAGCCCAGTCAGGTTTCCAGACCCCAGTGTGGTTGTTTGCAGCCTCCCGGCTGCCTGCCACAGCCAGCCCAGGCTCTGGGCAGCTGCTGCCTGCCACGAAGCCCCGGCAGCGTGCAGCAGGGTTTGCAGCCTCCCAGCTGCCTGCTGCGAGCAGCCCGGGCTCTGTGGCCAGCAGTAGCTGCCCAGAGCCCTGGCCGGCTGTCGTGTGCCGAGCAAAATGGCCTTGCATGTTATGCTCTGGCACATATGCTGGGGGTTGTCAGCCCGTAAGCTATAAGCTCGTATCAACACGTGCAACCTCTTTCTTCCCAAGGTGCTGTAATACCCAGATTTAAGATATCAGGCATGTTTACCAGGTCTGCAGTTTTAAAGCACTCCTCAAGTGCCCTACTGAAGTTGGCCTCAGGTATGCAAAGTCAGCCTAACTCCTCATTCCAGTTTTAAGAATGTTATAGGCCTACTGGGCTTATTGAAAATTAACACCACCAACAGTCTGTTAAAATTTCAACTGAAATAAAGCCACCTGTGGGAAAGGTCCATCACCTAGATGAGAGGGGAACAAAATCAGCCTGTGCATTTGGAGCAAGTGTTGCAAAGGAAAAGCAGAAGAGAGGGGCAGAAAAACAGCACAGGCTTACCTTCTATGTGGGCAAATTGAAACTTCTATTGCAATTCAATTTTGTCTTTATAAAGATTTTTCTTCTTAAACCAAGCATGACAAAGGGAGAAATGGCTCTCTTTCCAGAACCTGTTTGCTTCATCTATTGGCAGCCCATTTATAAAACCTTCTAATCCAATTAAACTTTTTGGAATGCAGCAGCTGTTTATTGGCAACCCGCTCTGTTGACCAATTAGCTTTAGCCACAATCAATTAACCATTATGCAAATACCACATCTCGGCAGCATCTTCACTAGCTGAGGTTTATTCAGCACATCAGCTGCACATATAGGAACAAGAATTAGTATGAGAGACATTTGGCTCCCAGAAAGCCTTTCACCTGACACAGACAGAAATTAATACCGGTAAGAAATCAAGTGAAGGTTAAACAAAGGCAGCCTCACAAATCCCATGCCTGGATATCCTCCATGCCACTAGGAGAAGACATGAGTCAAATGCAGAATCCCAGACATAGGTTAGCAAGGATAAGAATGGTGTTGTTAAAACAAAAGTGATGTGAATAAGCCAGAAAAATGTCTTCATATTTAATATAGCTATTTACCCACAAGTAAAAGGGAGTAGGAGAAGAGTTACAGCTAAGAGTGGAAAACAACAATTAGTATGCAGGGATAAATGACATAAGGTCACTGGGATAAAGAGAGAAGAAGACACTCACAGGATTCGGGAAATTGGCCCTGTGCTGTAACTAGAGGACAAAAATCAGAAAGCCAAGCAGGAAAATTGTCTACCCATAAAACAGACTTAATTTTGATCAGATTATTCCTATTATTATGCTATTGAAATAGCAGGCAGAGCAGGCAAAACTGAAGAACGGTAATCAAGCTCCTAGGAGTGTAGGATTGCTTTCTTGCACAGGTTGTTGAAAGATCTTCACAGTTGTAGGCCATTTTGAAGTGAATCCTGAATATAAATCCAGTGTAGCAAATAAAGTTGACACTGACAACCACCTAAAATCCAAACCACAATGAGTCCAGCTAAGTCCAGACACGTCAGCATTAAATGACCGGACAGGGATATTCAAAATTATGAAGGGATTTGACAGAGAGAAATGAGAAGCTGTTCCCATACTAGGGAAAAGGATTTAAAAAACAGGGGACATTCAACATCAGGAAATTAGGAATGTGCCTGGAATTCAGGTCACCCTATCTCTCCTTCAGAGAAGCGAACACAAAGAGAATGTGATCTAATTGAGGCTAGAATCTGATTATATGGGTATTTATACTATGCTCATCACCAGGGTGCCTGAGAACGGTGTGCAAGAAACAGCTAGATACTTTCTATTATGAGAAGAGATTAGGTGGGAATGTGAAGAGCAAGCATGTAGGGTTCAACCACCCCTCAAAGAGGTCAGACCAATTCCATCTCTCTAGGATTTATGTTGCAGTATCCAAGCTTCTGCCTGCTATCAGAGCCGCTGGGGGTAGATGCTGGACAGTCCAGCAGTCTATTACTGAAGAGAACAGCAGTCCAGCCTCCCTCTGTAACTACTGCAGTGCGAGTCCTTTTTTCTGTAGGAAAAATCTGGAAAGGGAAAAAAAAAAAATTCAGGCAAAACAAGGGAGGGGAAGTTACATACCGGTAATTGTGCTTGCTGTCCTCTTCTTCCTCTCCTATCCTACAAAACAAGATTTTAATATAGCAAACATTAGAACACCCTGTGTCCAGTTGAAAAGACTGTAGAGCACACAAGATTTATACACACAGGTTCTTCTTTCAAATCATTGTAATACAAAAGAAAGCAATGATACTTATAAATGAAGATGACAGAAGGGAGAACTACAAACCACAATTGCTGCCATGTACTTTTCACTCGCAGCAGATGCATCTACATGTGCAATTAATACACGAGCAAGAGACTGCACAGTTATGTATTATTTACACAGGCAAGTACTAAATGACTGCACAGTAACTACAGAACTGTTGCCGCGTGGTTTTCCCCCCCGATTACACTCCACAGTAAGAACAAACTACTGTGCAGAAGCTCATCACTACCGCACAGTAGCATCACATCACAGTTAGTGCCCGGCTACTGTGCACTAGCAAAGAGTTACTGTGCAGTAGCTCACTGCAACTGCGCTGTAACATCTTCTGTAGATGCACCAAGTGTGATGAAATAAAACTCCAGTGCAGTTTGGATGCCCTAAATAGAGACTTTAAATGGCAAAGAGCTGCTTTATAAGCAAAGGCAGATTTACCTAGTAGGTAGTAGTATAAGGCAAGGGCCTGTACAGTCACAAGCAAATTCAATCTAGATCTCAAGACCAGGGTTCCTGGATTTTATAAAATGAACATTCTAGACTGGGGTGGGCAAAATATGGTCTGCGGGCCAAATCTAACCCACCAGCTCATTGCAACTGGCCCACAGGCAGGCACCTGCCAATTAACTCTACCTGGCTCCACTCCTGCACTCTGCATGGGGCTAGGTCCCACCCATGCCCGCTGGGAGCAGCACGTGCTGTGCTCCCAGCCTCCCCTGCCAGAGGGCACCAGCCCTGGCCAGCAGGCACAGCTTCCAGGCAGGGCTGCTGCTGCCGCTGTCCAGGGAACTGCTGGGCTGTCCTGGCCTTCAGCAACTCCTCCTTCTGTCCCTGCTGCAGCGCTCAGGGCAGCAGGTAGGGAGGGGAAGCTGCAGCGCTGAGGGGAGCGGGGCTCTGCCTGGAGCTCACTCTGGTCCCACTCATGCATGGCTGGGTGGGGGACTGTGTGAATAGGGTGCGGGGGGCACAAAGGAGCTCCACTGCTCACAAAGTCTCACCGGGCAGGCATGGGACAGGCAGGTGGGGCAGGAGCAGCAGTAGGAGCCAGTGTGAGCTCGGTGCAGCCCTGCTGGGCAGGTGCAAGACAGAGACTAAAGGTGCCAAGCCAAGGGTGTGTGTCATCCCCCCACCCTGCCAGGGCTTCTCTTGCTGCCTGCTGGGAGCAGCTGCTTTCCCTGTGCTGCAAGCCAGGCAGGCAGTGCTGATCCCCTTCCTGCTCCCCACTGCCTGTGGAGGGGCTGGGCTCAGCCATGGCACAATGAACAGGTGGGGGGGCACACAGGGAAGGGAAAAGCAGGGGGGAGCAGCCCCCATATGCACACGCCCAACCCACCCAAACCCTAATCACACCCCACACATGCACCTATATCCCATCATACTCCACCATACCTACACACACATCCACTGTCCCACACCCCACCTACAACCCCCACATTCACCCACCCCCATCATATCCACACATTCCCCAAACCTCAACCACATACACCCCAACCCCACCATACCCACACATCCCACCCTGCCACTACTCACACATACATCCAACACTGTCCCACACATCCCAGCCCCCACCATAGCCACAGACACACACCCAACAGTCCCACACACCCACACCCACACCAACACCCAGCCACATACCACATACTCACCCCATACCCCACCACATACACTCCCTACCCCATCACACACAATACACAAGCAACGCCCCCAAGGAGGGGCAAGAGGAGAGACTTCCAGTGGCAAAGGTCAGGGGGGTGAGACTTCTGGTCACAAGATGGCAACCAGGGGGCGGGGCACCTATCAAGGGCCGGGGCTACCCTTGCAGCCCTTGACAACTCACCAAAACTCCTTAAGTGGCCCTCCAGCCAAAATAATCGCCCACCCCTGTTCTAGGCCTATCTCATTTACAACAGAAGTTTTTCCCAAAATAAATATGAAAAATATATAGTGCAGTAAAGGAAGCCAAGTGCTGTTATTGTGGCTTCTGAAGAGGAACAAGGGGTAGCTTGGGATTGTGGGGTAAGCACATTCACTGGATGTTTCTGCTAAAATCAGCCATATGCTATCTGAAAATGAAATGTAAACGGCTGTCTTCAGGTCTCAGAATTAATGCCCAATTGAGATGAGTGGGGGTAACTTGGCCCTTAGAGAACCATTGTTTTAGCTATTTATAGACTCGTGCAGACTCCAGCATATTGGGTTTATATTCAGTTCAGGTTTTCAGGATATTTTCATAACCACAAAAATGAGAAACTTTACAGTACAATAATGTACCAAGAGGTGGAGCCCACAGCTGCCAAATTTTGGCCTTGCATTTATCAAACTGGCACATATATTGTCTCTGCTCAGGTGGCAGCACCAACTCTAGAGGTTCAGACAGACAGGAGAGATTTATTCACCTGATTACAAGACATGCTGACCAAGTCTTTAATCCAAGCAAGGATTGTTTTAGAAGCCTTTAAACCCCGATTTCCAGCAGCACAACCCAGATAACAAGGCCCAGGCTACACAGAAATGTTCCAGGCCTCTTCACAGTACATCACGAAGCCCTACAAGTAGAAGCTGCCCAGTTAGGAAGGCAAGTCTACATGACCACTGTAAAACCTTCAGGGATAAAAAAGCCAGATTTACAAGGGTATTTTTGGAGCCCAAAGATGCAGACAGGCACTTAGTGGGATTTACAAAAGCCACCTGAGCAGGCGTGACATCCAGCACTTATTTGGTGGGGGGAAGGAGGAGAGAAATCAAAGCTAGAGAGAAAAACATGTCTCTCATAGCCACTCAAAGTGCCGACTTTCATTCAACTCAGTGATATTCCTCCGCTTGTCTTTCCCTACCACCCAGGTATGCTGGACAGCCAGGGGAAGAGGTATTTGGTAACACTGCATGGAGTCTCTGGGAATAAACAGCCTCCATACTGGTGTTCACTTAGTGCAGTGGTTTTCAATCTTTGTTCATTTGTAGACCCCTAAAAAATTTTGAATGGGAGGTGCAGACCACTTTGGAAATTTCAAATGGCCATGAGAACCCCTTTGAATGGCAAATGTGGGTATTCACATTCTTTTGATTGATCCTAGTCTTCTTTCACAGACCCCTTAGACATAGTCTGTGGACCCCCAGGGGGGTTGAAAAACCACTGACCTAGAGGAATGCTATACAGAGCAGTGATATGAACACAACCTCTAAGGGCAGCTTTGCACCTCCATGTTTATGGTTATGAGCTGACCATAACAGACTCACTTATCAAGGACTCAGCAATGGAGGAGGGTCCCGGTGTGCCGGGGATGTATAAATACCATGTGCGCAGCCCAGCTGGGCCAAAAACATGGATCTTAAAAGGTCCTGGCTCACCCATCAATCAACTGATTGTCAGCCTTAGCTCCACTGCACATTTTTTTTTTTTTTTTTTTTTTTTTTTAGAAACCCCTGGCACACAGAGACTTTCCGATTGGAGAGACATTCCCTGATCCCAGGGTCCCCATATACCAGGGATCTCTGAAAACCATGCGTGTAACGCTGGCCAAGGTGAAGAGAATCAGAGGCTCCCAGCAGGGTTTAAGTCCCCAAGGGAGGAAGCTTGTGGGCTTTCCTCCACTACAAGGAGCATCTGATCCTCCCATACCCTGGCAGCCCAACCAGAGATGCCAGGCACAGGGTTTTGACAATCAGCTGATTTTCGGCCCCTGCCAGCCAGGGCCAACAATCAGCTGACTGTCAGCTTACCCCACTGGGACCCTACTCTTTAAACCCACTTTGAAAGGTGACATGTGGACATGCCAATCTTCATTATGGGACACATTGCAGCACAACTGGAGCGACAACAACAGTGCCATCATCTTATAGCCCCAGAAGAACCAGCCAAAAGGAGGGGCGAGGAGCAAAAAGCATGAGAAGTGATGGGACAGCTGCCGAGAGCTCTCCGCAGTGCTGCAATACAAGCACCTACACCAGGGGTAGGCAACGTTTTTTGGCTGGAGTGCTGAAAAACCCCACAATGCCTACCCTGGAAGATGCCGGAGTGTCAGCATGCCAGAAAAACAAAATGAGGGCAGGGGGTACATGGCAGGATGCCCTGCTTGTGCCCCTTGCCCCCCACCCAAAGCCCCTTAGCCCAGCCCTGTTG
>NW_017728945.1:421063-432443 GCF_001723895.1 Crocodylus porosus | reverse complement strand
CTTCCCTTGTGTGCATGGGAGCAGCGTGGGCAGCACGCAGGGTTGTGCCCCTCACTGCTGCCCCTGTCTGCAGGGGAAGTGTGGTAGGGCAGCAGGGAGCTGGCAGCAGGCAGCTTTCTGTGCCCCCTGCTGTGCCCTGCTGTGCCGGGTTCCAACACTGCTCTGCAGAAGCGGCAAGGGCAGCACAGCAGGGAGCACTGCCAGTATGTGCTGCCTCCCTCGAGCCGGATCTGGGGCTGGGAGGCAGCTGGGGCCGGGGCCGGGGCCAGGGCGAAGAAGCTGCAGATGTTTGCAGCTGGCCCAGGTTCTGGGTCGCTGCTGACTGCCACAGAGCCCAGGCTGCTTGCAGCAGGGCCTCCATGGGAGCAGCCCGGGCTCTATGGCTATCAGCAACTACCCAGAGCCAGGCTGGCTGCAGCCGGGAGGCTATAAACAGCTGCTGGCTCCCAGCCCCAGCCCCGGCAAGGCAGCAAGTGCCAGCACTGCACCCACTGGGGCCAAGGCTGGGGAGGCAGCAGCTGTTTGTAGTCTCCCAGCTGCAGCCGGTCCCAGCTCTGGTAGCTGCTGATAGTCACAGAGCCTGGGCTACTCCCCATAGGGCTTGCAGCATCCCAGCTGCCTCCTGGGAGCAGCCCGGGCTCCTGGCTGGCAGCAACTACCTAGAGCCAGGGCTAGCTGCAGTCGGGAGGCTGCAAACAGCTGCTGCCTCTCCGGCCCCAATGCACGCCAAGGAAATTGGCCTCACATGTCATGTTCGCCACGTGTGCTGGAGTTGCTGACCCCTGACCTACACAATCACAGCAGCTACAAGGGAAACGCAGTAGTCGGCATGCCAGGGAGAGCTAGGCAGCAAGCCTGCTGGGCTGGGCCTGTGCTCTACGAGCGTGGTACCTGCCACTGGATGAAACCCTCTGCCTGAGAAATTGCCCAAGAAACATCCAAAGATGATAAGAGAACGCTTGTCCTCCCAGGGGCTTGAGGACCCTGGGGAGCCAAGATAAATGCTGCACAAGGAACTGTTTCTGATAATTATGTGTGGACACGCTCATTCTGTGTCTTGTTCCTGTGTCGCTTAAGGGATATGAGAACAAAGGCACTCTGCTAAAAAAAAATAAAGGAGCTAGGCAGCGTCATTCTGGATTATAAGCAGCCAGGCGTGGAGTTCATCAGAAATAACACTATAGGACCCTGCAGCCCCAAGGTCCAGCAATCGAGCCCCAAGGTCCAGCAATCGTAGTTTAAGCCCAGAATTGCAATTCCAGGATCTTCCAATGCTGGCTACTCCAGCTGCATCAGAGATTTAGCACCACCTTCATTTTCACTGCACCCTAAAGAAGAGGGTACAGCAACCTAATGGGGCAGGGGGGAGGAGAAGGGACTCATCCACATGTGATTTGGAAACCTGGAACATTCACAGGGTCAAAACAGTTCTCTGTAATTCTTTTAAGGAGGTCTTCTCTTTTCACTATCTCTTTTTCTTTGATCTCAAATAGAGAAACCCAGTGAGACATAAAAGCAGAAAAGGCTGAGTGACAACTCCATACTCCCAAAAGAAAAAGAAAAGGCTGGAGGAAGAGAATAGGAGCCAAGGTAGAAGCACTCTGCGGGTGCCTGTACATGCGCTGGGAGGCTGCTCCGATGCGTTGCAATTACAGTGCACTGGAGACGACTCAATTAATCAAGTCTGTTGTAGCACGCTAATTAGCGCACCTCCAACAGAAGCCCTGTACTTTGTCTGATGAGCTTTAGTTGAAGTGCCCCAGCCGCCATTTTAAAGCATGGAGATGCTGATACACAAGACACTGCAGGTGCTTTAATCAGAGTGGCTCTCAGAACCAGACTAATTAAAGCCCCCCCGCCCTGACTCCCGCTCCAGAGCATGTGTAAAAATGCCCTGTGTGACCAACAGTCTTTCCTTTTCCTGTTCCCTGGCAGGTGGAGCTATAATGCCTTCTGTATGAAATTTTGATTTTCAGGATGGGAGAAGTTAGGGCTGTAAAGTTCCTAGTTACACTGGAAACATTTCTCTATAACACTTGAAGGGAAAAGAACGTGAGCATTTTATGCAACCAAAATATACAAGGTAAAATAAAGTCAGAGCAACTGCAAGGTTTTGGCACCTGAGCTTATAAGATTTAATATCTGGATCCTAACTTGAAAGATTAGCACTCTTCCTTGCAAGTTTTGTAATTTGGGAGAGCAACACTCAGAACAATGCTTCTGTGCCATCGCAGATCTGTCTGGGACTGCACATCTGCATCTGCCTATGCTTTTACTCACCACTGTTGACAGGTCAAGTTTACCACTGCACAATGGACCAAATACATTATGGATTTAACATGTACTCCTCTAAGATGCCAGGCATTGGGTATATCTGGAAACTAGATACTGTAGTCTGGGTTGTTACAGGAGTATCTGCCCTTCTCCTCTATCTGTAAAACTCTTCCCTGGGAACATAAAACCCTAAGTTATCAAATGTCAAAAATGCTCTGTATGGGATACATGCCCTGACCCTTAGGCACTTGCTTCAGGGTCCTTCTATCACGATGATCAGTGCAGCACTAATACCATGAAGGAAGGAGACCACCGGCTGGGCCCTCAAAGTTTAGAGCCCGTGTATGTATTTTTTCAGCTAGCGACATACAGATGAAATCCCAAGCCCACAGGAGCCTGGAATATTAAGGCTATACAGCACCTTCTCAGGCACTCAGGAGCTGGTAGCTCTCTTTCAGACAACAAAAGCAGCCCAAAATATGCTAGTTAAGATGCATGTAAGTACCCGACTGATAGCAGGCTCTCCTTACCTACGGAGCAGTTTAGATTTCAGCTCAGACTTTGTCTCATTCCAGGCGTCTAGCTCTGGACTGGTCAGAGCCGTGGGTTTCATGTGATCCAAGACAGCGATATCTTTCCCTTGTTTCCACAGGTCGTAACGTTCTGGTTGCAGAACCCTCACAAAGACGTCCATGGAAATCTTCACCATGTCTTTGCGGCAAGTGCACTGCAAGAGAGTTCCAGATACTAGGGTCAGTCAGGTGTTACAGGCAGACAGGAGCAATTTTCTCTTTCTTGTCCAACAGGGTTCCCCTTCCTTTGGGGAGCTTAAACACCTATAACACTGTACATATCGACTTCATTAACTCCTATAATAGTATCAGGTATGTTCACCTGCCCATGTCTACATCAACTGGTTGAAAGATGTCAAGACCGACAGCCAAGTATTTCATCTCTCCTTAAAGACCAGCAGAAGCAGGGACCATGCCAGCATCTGACTCTGCCTGCCTCTCCCATATCTGGCCTGGAAGATCCTGAAACAGGCCACTGAGATCCGATCTCTACATTTAATTTTGCATTTCCTCTGAGCCTACCGACAAGACTGCCAGCTATTGGCAAGTGAGGTGGCAGACAGATCTCTCTCTGCTGTAACAGATTGTGAACACTAGTCATTAGGGGGTAACGATTTTGGTCACTTCGGAAAGGGGCTGCATTGAAAGCCTGGAGGTGAAAGGTTCTAGATTGCCATTAACTGGTTCCCTGGTGTGCTTGCTGCCACAGAGGACAAATGATTCGTTACATTTCCGAAATGAAAGGCCTCAAAAAGACACAAAGCTAATCTAATGCTAGAGCACAGCAGCTAATCCTCATCATCTTAAATCAAGATGCTGGGTATTATTTTTTCCTCAAATCCATCAAGTGTAAGCACCCAAAATGCCAACCCTGTTCACTGCTGGCACACAGGGTTTAGCTGTTTCCATTACCAGAAGTAAACTGGCTACCTAAAAGGAGCTGGGAGGCAGGGGGTAATCAGACAGAAAAGCAGCTTTGCACTGACCCGCTCTGGATGCAGCTAAGAGCCGACTGGCCTGCTTGGCAATGGGGTCACCGATCTAGCTGTGCCCATACAAAACAGACCAGGATAAAAAATACAGACATGTATCAAGGAGAGCCATCAGCCAACTTGCCTGCAGGGCAAAAATCTGACTGCTATTTTTTCGGTGTGGAGTTTGATTACACTGCAATGAAGGAGTCTAATTTATTAGCTTGTTGAGAAAATAAATTTAAACAGCAGAGAGGACACTTAAACATGATTTATTGCTCCTAAATGGCTGTCACAAAAAACTTTTAGAGCTGTGGGCATAATGGTTAAAGCATAAAAAATTAATGCCAAAAACAAAAGCCCAGTGATGTCCTTCCACTGCCTCCAGTGACTTAACGCACACCAGGTCTACAGCACCAAATAATGATCTTTGTGTTTGCAGCTTCAGAAGTGGAACTGCAGGGGATGCAAGGTGGAAGGAGAGGTCATGGGAAGTAAGGAAGAGGCTAAACAACTATAATTATGCTTGGGTCTGGAGGAAGCACCACTAAACCAGGGAAACCTGGCATCACTTCGCTGGACTAGCAAACCAAAATTCAAATGGACAGTGGGAAATGTCCAAATTCATTTCTGCATCCAGCTGTGCAAGAGGCTGGATACACACATATTCTTAGGTGGATCCATGGCTGCAACGCCAACATATACACCTTGGCATTGCAGCCATGGGTCCACCTAAGAATATGTTTGCATCCAGTCTCCTGACTGGACTCCCAGCCCACGGCACCCCTTACAGAGTCCCGTCTCCCAGCACAGAAGTACCAGACCACATGTGCCTCTACCCTTGTAAACTGCTAACTCATCAGCAGCATCCAGATGTGTCACCCCAAGGAAATAGCATTTTCTCCTGTTCTGGTATGTGGAACTGCATGGCGCCCTTCTAGCTGGGCCCTCCAACAAGCATAAGGCTCTTGGCCTGCTTTGCTCTCCTGCTGGATTTCCACTCCTCTGTAGTCAGAGGACGATGCAATTGGAACATTTCCAGGACAGGCATTTAAAAACACTTAACCTTCCTCCCAACACCTTCCCCCCACCCTTTGCAAGCCATCCGATTACATTTCTGTCCTTTTCTCAGCACAAATGCAAGGAATTAAACCATGTGTGGCACTGCTTTGCCTCTTCCCTCTCTCATTTGTAACTAGCAGCATTAAAATATTTATGGCCCTGAATGCAAAGCAGCTGAGAGAAGAGGCTCTCTGCAGAGCTCCCTGCTGCCCCAGTTCCCCCAAAAGGGAATTTTTTCCCCCCCTCCCACCCCTGTTCTCCATTTCACGAGGAGTGCAGGCCACCTTCTGCTCTGCAACGAAGCACCAACTTGGGGAGCAGTAATAACCTGACTGTGCTGAGCGGGAGAGAATATTTATGGCCAGGCGATTTCCAGCAAACTCAATTCATTTAATGAAAAATAGTGCAGAAAAGAAAGGCTTGGAATGCAATTTGGCCAAGGAGCTGCAGGATCACAGATGGTGCCCATGTTTCAGGATCCTGGCTGGGCAGCAGCTTTCCCCAGCGTCTCCATCAATAGTGGCTTAAGGGATTTGTATTGAGCGGCTTTTCAATTGCTTTTCCGTAAGTAATTTAAAAGGCACCTGTGTGCTCCTGCGAAGGGGAACACAAAGATGCGCCCTGTGGAGCAGATCGCCCAGTGGGTCTGGGAGATTGCAACGGAGGAGGAGGCCAAAGGGCCAATCCAGACAGTAGATGCATAATGCAAGGAACACTTCCTCTTGTGCGTACACCAACGAGGGGAGGGTAAGTGTTATGAATGCACGAATTAAGATCAAAACCAGGAATGCTAGCCCATTCCCGCAAGGCAGGGCTGGAGGGCCCCAATGACTGCATGCAAGGATTGCCGAGAACCCTCACCCTGGGCTATTCAGGTCCAATTTACATCAATTGTTATTCTGGGAAGTGACAATGCAGGCTGCAGTCTCCCTGGCTTCACCTCTCCAATCCCCTGCAACGCTCAGTCTGCAGCAGCCAGGCTCCTCTCTCTCCGCGCAGATCTAACGTGATGTATGTTTATATTTCAATTTTAATTTTATTTTATTGCTTTCACACTAGCGAGCATGAATAATTCACATGTAGCCACTCTCCCCTGGGGCTTCTTCCAGCCTGTGCAGCGATATTTCCTGAGCTGCCGCAATTGTGCCACATCCGTGTTCCTGCAATGGCCAAACGGTTCTTTCCCGCCCCCTTCTCTCTGGCAGAGCCTCACAATCCTGCTGAAAGCAGGTATTCTCCATGCACCTACAAGGATGGGGGAAAGACAGTGGTGCAGGAGACTGGGTTTAAAGTGCATCAAGCTGCTTTTTCCATTGGAAAGGGACACAAAGCACATTCCTCAGCTCTCCTTTTGTCTCCTTCGAAAATGTTCACCCCATCTCCACGCCTTTCAATCACTAACTTTCTACAAATATTTCCAAGGACCTAATTTTAGCTACAAATGCTAGAGTTTCAGAAGGCTGAACACGCAGGCACGTGCACACTTCCATTTATCTTTCCTCTCTGTCTCCGCAGACGGGGACAGAAAGCTCTCTCAAAGGGAGGTGAACTGTGTTACTGGTTTCTAATGGACAGGGAAGGACCACATTACGGGACAGAAGGGCAGAGAGACAGAAACAGAAGTCTGAAAGGTTCCCTCGAGTGCCAGCTGAACCTTGGGGTCCTACTGTGTTCCAGTTTCTGTATAAAATGCTAAGATGAGATGGAGTAAAGGGGTAACTGGAGCCCTCCAGGCTTCCCATGCTGCAGCAGCATTGATTCTGCCCTGGAGTTATCCCCCATTATGATCCATTCAAGTATAAAACAAGACTGTTTGGCAACAACACTAGGGAGAACCAGACCTCTTCAGCTTACAAGCTAGTGATGAATCAAGGAGCCCGACCCTTTCAGGATGCTCGCTTGGAACTGGGCATGCACAAAACCTTGAGTCTGAGTAAAAGGAGAAAAGGGGTTTGAAGCCCAAACAGGCCTGAACCTGGATAAGGAATCTGATCGCACATCTCCACGAACAGAAGAGCGCTGTCGCTCTCATGCAAGGGGCTGAGATTACGTAGGTCACACCAATCCAAGCCACACTGTATACGTTGAAGCAATATAGATACCCTTGAGTTGTCCTCTCCTTATCATGCCAGTGAGAGTGATGGAAATATTCCCTTCGGCTGTGCCTTGCAAGGACGTGCCATGGCATCGAGTCACACTCCAAGCAGCCCTCTCCAACTGGATCCATCCCCTCAATGTTCAGAACACTTTTCTTTTTCCTTTGCACACAGAGAAACTGCTCCATGAAATGCGTATCAGGCAGCACCATAAATTAAACTGATCCTCTGCTCTGCTGTGCTCCATTCACACTGCTGGATGGGCCAGGGCAGGCAAGAGGCTCCATGCTTGCTTGGCTAGGTCACCACCATCGGAGCACTGTGGTAGCTGCCCAGGGACGGCGTAGGGGTAACAGGCAACACCCATGTGTCACATAGGTGGTAGTTCTTACCACTGTTTCTGGTACAACTTCAAAAGTATAAAGTACACGTACAAGAGCATAAAAATTGCCTGCACACAGCCAAAGCATGGTGCAAAACTGAACCAGTCACAACTCTAAAATTAAGAAACACTCTGACAATGCAGGCGCTCTGAGGTCTAACCCCCTGTCTTCACAGCACAACAGTCCATGCTGCCCTTTATATTTCTTCCCCCAACTTGCACTATACTGAAATGCTGCAAAAACCCAACCGAGAAATCCTGATTGCAGGTTTCCTTCTCTATGCCATTAGAAAAATTCATCCCAGCTGCAGACCTAAAGAAAAAGTGGCTGAAAAAGGGCTGAAAAGTGACAAGGTCACCAAGCACATGGGCCATGACTAAATGGTAACACGAAGGCCATACACTCATCATGTCAACGTGACAGATGAAGGAATTTACAAGTGTGGAGTTAAGGGACTCTGGGATCTAATCAAGCATCTTTGTGTCTTTTCCCCTCTTCCTCCCTCATTTGGTGCCCAGATTGCCATGCCAAACTGCCGGGGAGCAGCGTGGCTGTCACCACGCATGCTGGGAGAATGACAGATCAAAGAGCAGAATATTCATAACCCGGGTCTCCTAGGACCCGCTGGCAAGTTCTGAGGAAAATGAAAAAGTGGTCTAGGGTTTGCTGTTTGCCTCCAGTTTCGGAGAATCAGAGACCCAAAGCAGCAACCAGCTGACTTCTGAAAAAGAAAATGATGACAGCTCAGTACTACAGCTTCACCCCGTGAATCCTTCACTGGCCCAGTGCTGAATTCCTTCCGCTACCCATGTCCAATGCAGCACGTGCCCCATCTCCCCCTGCCCTTGCTCTGGAAAGAACGCAGGGCTGGTACCCACAGGAAGCACAAAGCACTTCCCAAACTCCCAGGATCTGTAAAGCAGAACATAATTCAACACTGGGGCCTGAACATTTAAAGAGCCACCCCTGTCATAGGCCAGAGGAGCTTTAAGGGGTCCACCAAATCCAAACGAAATCTCCTTCTAACGCTTCCCCCGTTCCTCTTCTCAGAAACCTCTGGCTTCACTATCCAGAGGCAACAGGGTTATCAGAAGACAGCTTTTGGAGGATGCAAGCGTGGCAGAAGAAAACCATCTGCAAAAAAACTCCGTACGGTCACCCACTCTGGAAATCTTCTAAAAGCGTCTTGACGCTCACCTTGCTAGGGGTCATCTGATCCCAGCAGCCTTTCCTGCCCAAGTGCAGGGGGTGCCGATTCCCTGCAGCAATGCCAATTCCCGGCCGCGATGCCCATGTAGTAAGGTCCCTTCCAGCTGCTAACAACTATGAAACTATAAGCAGCTGTACCCAGGAACCTGAACACAAGACCCATTTTCTCCAGCTATGCAAAACACAGGACTCCAGCTAGCCTGCTGCAAAATGAAGGCAGAGCTCGTTAGAATAGAGACTAAGAAAACAGACATCAAATCCTCATGCTGAGCCTGCAGCTTCACCCAGCCCAGCAAACCTGTTCCACTTAGTACTGGTATAGAAGCCCCTCCATAAGTGCCCACTGAAAATGCATATGGCACAATAAAACATGTTTCCTAGGTGGAAGGATTGGGTCCTTCCCCTAAAAGGGGAAGTCATTTCACTATCACAGTCTCAGAAAATGCAAGCGACAAACAGTTTAATCTAGCTAAAGGCCTCCTCTCCCCAGTTCCTTCTTCCTCCCCAATCTCTCACGAATGGTAAAAGATAGATAACGGTTACTTGAAGTCTCACTAACATTTTATAGTGTCCTCCGGATATGTCAAATATTCTTTTATGACCATTAGTAATTTCTCTCCTTTTACAGAGGATTAAGTAAGATGACTTGTTTTTATAAAAAGTAATAAAAAATGATACAGAGGCCTCATTTTATCACACTAGGAAGGTTGATTCTCTCCATCACAAAAAGCTTGCCAGCTATTAACGGAAAAGTGAACCCAATCTATTCCCTACTACATGAGCAGTTTATGTGAAGGAACACATCTCCCCACATAAATGCAAAAGCAAAGGTGATGCATTAAAATTAGCACTTCCAGGCTTCCTGGTGGAGGGTTATGCTTAGCTGAAGTCAACCACCAGCAACACGTAAGATCATCCAAGGGGGGGGAAAAAAACAAAACACACACACAAAAAACCTAACTTCCCTTCATGCTTAAATACAAGAAAAATGCACACACTCAAAGCTGAAGCTCCTCCAATTGTTTATCCAGTGATAAAAACAGGACAGAAGCCTTGACTTGAAGCTACTAAATATTGGATTTTCCATTATATGGGGGTCATAAAAAATTGCTTTGCAAGGAAAATGGCTGCTTTCAAGGAGGCTGAGACAATCCTACTCAGTAACTCATTTGTAAGGAGAAAAACAGTATCTTACTGGTGTAGCTGCCACTGCAGGGATCGGCTCCCTCCAAAATGGGAGCGCTCAAGGAAGGACAGCAGGTTTTGCCTATACTGAGAAATGCAAAGTAAGATGCTTCTTGGCATCCTCAACTGGCCGCTCGCCTTCCTGACCTAATTCAAGCACATTATTTGAACCCTCGTTACTACTCACCATAGCATAGCACATTAAGCCCAACTTCATCCAATTCCCTGCAGCAATGCCCATCTTGATGGGCAAGTTTTCAACAGCAGCCAAGACCCGAAAGCGGCAGGTGAGGACAGGTAATTCTCAGATGAATGAGTTAACTTTTGAAAAAATAAAAATGAAAATACGATCTGCAAACAAGTAGCTCGTGCATTTACTGGCTGGCTGTTGCAAACTTGTGGGAAGGAAGATGAGCCTTGACCCCCTGTTTCTAGTGTAATTATTAGCATTGCAGTACGTCTCAACAACAAACCAGTTCATTAGGAAACCCACTGGAAACCCTCCGCAGAATTTCATAAACAAAACAATTAGACAAAGACTTCCAAGGACTCCCCCTGGTCCTTGGCTGCGAGGCACGTTTCCCCTCTCCTTGCTTCTGTAATGCTCGATGCACACTTCTCCGAGTAGGGTGGTGTTAGACAGGTGGCCTACGGTGTTAGATGTGGGAGGGCGAAGAACTGCGGGGTAGCAAAGGAGGGTCAGATTTACCCCACTTTGCCCATCTGAAAGACAAGGCTTGTTTAGGAAACTGCATCACAGGCTGCATGGAGCGGTGTTTCACACTGGGCAAAACTTTAAAAGCCCATATGCTTCATTTCCCTTGCACCAGAAATTTCTCCTGCTATTTTACCTGAAGAAAGAGTAAAACTACTGTACACCTTCCCCAGCCCTGAAGAATTATGCCAGCTGCTTTCTACCCAGGCAGCTTTCATGGCTTTAGCCTTAAAACTATCCCAGGCCCATGGGGTTCAGCCCTGAAGGAGTATGTCAGCTGCTTGCTATCCAGGCAGCGTTCATGGCTTTAGCCTTAAAACTACCGCAGGCACACGTGGTCCGCTGTGCAAAGCAAAAAGAATTACAGTATCGAACAATTCCACCTCAATGGGATCCTGAGCTGTGTGTCCAAGCCAAGGAGCAATAGCACTGAAGGGGAGATTGCTGTCAAAATCCAATGAAATACCAACTGGGAATCCAATGAAATACCAACTCTGCTCCTTCCTGGTGTCCTTATTCCATTACAGGGGCTAAAAAAAATCATAGACTTCCTTATGACTGCTTTACAAATCACCACCTGTTGGCTATCTTAGGCCATTGACCAGTAGGAACATGTTTCATTCTCTCCACTGCCATGTCAGATGCAGTTTGGTGAAAGAAAACTATTACTTGTAATTCTTGCTCTCAGAAAGTATGCTTATCTTCAAACCTGCCAATGGAGCAACTTATAATCAAAGCGCGAGACAAATGGTCAAAATGTGCCAAATCTATTGCGATCTATCGCTTAAACACATGAAAAATCTTATAAAAAGACATTCTCTTTCTTTTCATAGATTTCATAGACATTAGGGCTGGAAGGGACCTCGGGAGATCATCGAGTCCAGCCCCCTGCCCAAAGGGCAGGAAGTCAGCT
>NW_017728945.1:412894-420963 GCF_001723895.1 Crocodylus porosus | reverse complement strand
GCTGACTTGAAGGTATCCAGCTTCTCAAGGTGTTCCTTCACAAGGTCAGCATTTATGGAGGGCAGGGGAACTCCCTCACCCGGACCTCCCTGTCCCGTAACAGGCATGGGTGTCCCATAGGACTGATGAAAGACCAACGCAAAGTACCCATTTAATAGCTTGGCTTTTTCCTGGGCGTCAGTTGTCCCATCTGCTTGTTTTAACAAGGTCTGACAAACAGGTTCTGCTCTCCAGTAGAAAGTGGCCAGTGATCCTTTCTTCCTCTTCCAGTAAAATCCCCTCTACAATGCACAAGAGTACAGGGAATGCTTGCATGCTTACCATACAATGAAATGGTCTGCACAAGCCTGTAGTAATGCTACCTGCTAGGAGATACTCTAAGATTAACCCCTTTCCAAAGGTCAGAGATCTCAAACCTACCGGCTGTACCTCCAACAGCAAGGATTGAGTACAGAGGGTGTCTGTATACAAGTAAGGGAGGTGGGAGATTATTCATCTATCCAAAAAGACACAAAGATATCACAGGCACCAAAGGCCTCTCCGAGAGAGACGTGAAAAATGAAGTGTTTCCAGTCCTCTCACTCTGAATCCACATCTGCCCGCAGATATTTTCAAAGCAGCATGAGCAGCTACTGCGTTATTAAGCGCAAGCAAGATCCGAATCCCGATGACGGGGATTAAGAAGTACTCATCTCCAAGCCACCCAGTGAAAACCGCACAACAGGAACTGGGAACTGTCACCAGGGAACCAAGCTGGAAGGAAATTAGAAGCGCGGCTGTCAGGAAAGACACATGATTAAACAAAATGAAGCTAAAAACGAGGACAGGCTGTTCAGAAGAGGAGTCTGCTCCAAATGCACTGTCATAAAATGCAATCTTTATTTTTTTAGATGTTCTTCGTATACATGGTGAAAGAGTAGGCGGGTAATGAATGCTACACTTAGGATAGCAAAGGTATTTAATAAAGCATTTATGGAAGGCAGCGGGGAAGAGCGCCAAGGTGAAGAAAGCTCTTTTTCCTTATCCTTCCCCTGCAAACTGGCAAGGGAAAATTGCTGCTGGAGCAGACAGTGTTAGTACACCAATCATGTAGCAATACTACTGAACTCAAAGGAGTGCCCCATCAGTGCTTACCCGATAGGGTGGCACTGTCGCACAAAATGCAACAGAAAGGTAAGACTGGCTGAAGATGAATCAGACTGGCAGAAAAGCAACAGCAAAAGAGTGTTTTACTTCTAAGGCCCTTGGGGAAAAAAAAACCAAAAAGGAGGGCAGGAAAGCAGGGGCCCAGATCAGCTATCAACTGATTTAACTAAGGTAGACAGGAGTGCTGCAAAGAGAGAGAACAGGCTTTTAAACTGTAGTGACATCAGTTTAACATGTACATTCATCACTTCCAAGGAGCCACAAGCACAAAATTGATCAATATGGACTTACTGCCATGCAGAAAACAAGAGAAAGAGAGACAACTCCCTTTCCCGTGCCTACCCGCCCGCTCTCACTTGGCCTGAAACCCCCTCTGCCCTCCCCAACACAGAGCCTGGAGCACATCCACTATGAGCACACCCACCAGCAGAGAAACACTCCTGAGCCAGATGAACTGAATGGAGACATGAGAAGATTCATCTTCCCTGAAGCACATTTACTGTGAAGGCATAAAGATGCATTTAAATTACACTTGTAATAGTTTTTTAGGATTCCCGCAGAGTTTGAGTTAGCTTCTTGTCACCAGCAGGAAAAAGCCACGGGAAAAGATGCTTGGAAGGGCATGCATTTTTTTTTACAACAGGCAGCGAAGTACTCCCGTTTTTTGAGTATTAAAGCTGCTCCCAGTCACTAGGGAAAGGGAACCACAAAGATAATGGGAGCTTTTACATACCTATTCAAACCCACTACCTATCAAGTATTAAATTTTTATCTTACCTGAAACTCCTACCTGGAGAGGGATCTATTTCCTAAATCAAGGGCGCTATTCAGCTGGGATCAAGAACACCAGGCTCAGTATTTGGATTTCTGATAGAAGCCCACAATCAGAACTTGAGTTTTGGTGAAGCAGAAAACATACAACAGAAGTCAGCTCATACAGGGTAGTTATCAGCGTTAAGTGAGGGTCTCAAGCTGCAGAGCACTGGCTACTTCACACAGACACTTATTTCATAGTTTCATAGCTGTTAGGGGCTGGAAGGGACCTTACAGACCATCAGACCGCTGGGGTCAGATAAGCCCAGCAAGATGGGCATCAAGATGCTTTTAGAAGATCTCCAGGGTGCAGCAAGTATAAAGCAGCTCACTCTACTTTCAAAGCATTACCCTGTACTTACTGAGTGCATCTCCACATTCATTAATGCACCTTAGATACTGCACATTTAGTTTAGTACTTGCTTAATAAAGGACTAACTAAATGCACAGTAACTAGCAGCACTGGTGCAGTTATTTTGTGATGTTTATTGCTCATTAGCCTCGTAACATTACACAGTAGGCTATTAGCACAGTTTCTAACCGCCACGCTACTACTGCGCAGTGTTATTAGGCTAATGAGCAGTAGGCATCTCATGTAGACGCGCCCACGGTGTACTAAGAATAGGCATGTGAAGAGTTAGTGCAGAATAGCTAGTGTACTATAAATTCAGGCTGCACCTCAGTTTGAGACAACTTCCTTATGTAAAAAAAAGAAAAAACACACCTTGCCTTTTCTCTTCCAGCCAAGTAGAGATCAAGAGGCTAGAGACTAATCGGTGGTGATAATGCTCAGAAGTGATATAGCACCAGTCTTCAAGGAGCTGTACAAACATTAATTTTTAGTTCTACTGACTTGTTCCACTCCCTCTTAAGCCCTACACATACATAACCAGAGAGGTAATTATATTTGCATAGGGTATACTTAGCTTATTTTCCAACCCCCCACATTTGCCTTCCCAGGACTCTAATGTAACTGCTGCAACAGTACTAACGCTCTTAGGGGCATGCCCCAATTTAGCTAACAGTGAAGTCAACCAAATACACAACTCAACACTTAACGGCATGATTCAGAAGTTTTTATTCAGTTTCTAACTAGTCAAGACTTTCACAGACCTCAACAGGAGAGCTGTGGTTGCGCAAAGGCTTGAGGTTTTATTTCTCTATCAACATCTGTCCAAATGTACAATACTGTCTTGATTAGGAGGGGGGAAATAAGGTTTCTTGAATAATGAACAGCACCAGCAAGCCCTCTGATGGTAGGCAATGCCACTGCCACCCTTTCGTCAAGACTAGAGCTGAACAATTCCTCTCTGCATTAAATTAAAATGGACTGGTTTGGACTCATAGCCGTGATACCCTGGTGCCAGGACACGAGCACTTGAGCCTCATCGCATCCAAATGTTATATGAGACCTGAGCCTAGTAAAGCCAGCTCCTCAGAAGATACAAAGCCAGCTAGAGAGATCCCATGGCCCTCTTACTTTTGTCAAGCCTTTGGTTAAAATTCTCATGACGTGCAAGGATGGGAAAAGGAAGTCCCACAGCAACAAAAGCAAATCTGCCTCTCACAACATTTTGCCTTTGAAGCTCATTGAGTTTCGATTACATCCAGAGGTCTGACAATGCTACACAGCATTGGTAGCTTGGGGACAGACTTCACAAGAACGACTCCTGAAGGGCTGGGACCCCTTCCAGAACAACGAGACACGTGACACCCGTCCACGACGGGCTCCAAACATGCACAGTTAAGAACGCTGGTGTCTTCCCCTACCTCGCGCTAACTGAAATGCTAGGATTTTAAAACGTTACTCCACGACCCACTCCACTGAGGCCGTCGATAAGGAACAGGCTCTTCAGTTCAAGAATTCATAATTTATGTGCTCCTTGAAGTGAAGGGACCATTGTTGTGCTTGGTGGAACAGAGTTTCGGAGGCTGCTCTTTCTCCTTTCACAGCGACGTTCCCCAGGCGTTCCTTCGGCGTTGCCTTTTGATGCTATTCCAACAAAGTGATGCCAGCAGAGGAGGCAGAGACAAACATGAGGACTTTTTTTTTTTTTTTTTTTTTTTTTTTAAGGGATTTTGGTAGTCTTGTGATACAAACCTTCCTCAAGCCAGGTGACCCTAAAGCTTCTACCTTCTGACACATGAATGATTGGGTCTCGTAGCCTTAGATCAGGGACTCGTGTGCAACAGGAGAGCTGAAAGAATAAACTGCAACAAGCACATTCTTCATGTAGCTATTTACTGCAACCGCAAAGCACACAGCACCCTCTACGCCATAAATCAGAGGGTTAGCGAGGCAGAGAAAGAATGGGAGATCATGTCAACCCAGCTACCTCCGGATTCAACTGGGTCAGAGGCAGCTTTCCATTCCAGAAGGCTTGCCATCTCCCCTGGGCTCCTAGGTAATCATCCAGAGCAGGCAAATGTACTACCAAACACAAGAACAAACAGTCCTCAAAAACAGCAGACACAATCTGGTTTACAATGTGCAGTAATCATGGCTCCAAGTAAACTAGATGCTGAGTATCAGAATAGGTCTCAGTGGTAAACCAAGAAAAGCAAACAAAGTGGCTGCAACTTTCAGCTATCACTCTTAAAACAGAGGAGGAGTAAGAATGGGGGCATTGCTGTTTTGCTTCATGAGCAGAAAACACTCTCTCACCTGGTGTTTTACAGGGCTGTAAACAGACATCTCATTGGAGGTTGGCCTGACCGGCCCAGGGTTTGACCAGGAGTGGCTCAGTCATTTGCCCTTTGAACCTGTATTGCTGCTCCACTGCCAAGAGCTGAACCAATCTGTCCCTGGATGATGCACAAGAACCCCAGACGCATGCGGCCATCTTCCAAATAAAAGCTTTTGCACATGTTATCCTGCATAAGATCACAGAAGAGCAAGGCTGCAGGGGATCTCATGAAGTCATCTAGTTCAGACCCTGCTCAAGGCAGGATCCCTGCCTAAAACCATCCCATGAGCAGAGAGAGGTAGTTAACCACACTAGTTGGAAACCAGGCAGAAGGCAGGGTAGATTTACACCCTACAGACTAACTAAATCAGAGATGTACGGCATAAGCTTGCACAAACTTGAGCTCACTTCATCCCAGCCAAGTATCTGCCCATCCTGCACTTGAAAATGTTCAGGGATGGAGTCTCTCCAACTTTTCTACGTAGCTTGTTCCAATGCTTGGCCACCCTCAAAGTCAGAAAGTTCCTAACCTCCAACCTAAATTTCCCCTGCTGCAGCTCGAGTCTGTTCTTCCTAGTCCTATGTCCTATAGCCACAGGTAAAAGCCCATCTCCATCATCTCTACAATTGCCCTTCAAGAATTTTAAGACTTATCATATCCCCCCTCCCTCCCCAGTCTTCTCATCTCCAGACTAAGTCACCCTAGCTCTTTCAGCCTTGCCCCTCACAAGTCCTGTTTCCCAGGTCTCTAAACACTGTTGTACCTTGTGCTCCAGAAGGACTTGAAATGGGACAACACACCTGAAGAATCCCAGGATAAAAGACTTTCTCCTGGAACACGTGCAAATGTCTATTTACAGCTTAAGGGACTAATATGAGGAGGCAGAGCGAGCCTGGGGCTCCGGTGGACTCTCAGATGGCTAACCTGGCCTTACCTTTGGAGAAACAGCACTGTCAACACTATTCCTCTTTATGACACAGAATAAACTCCTTGTTGCATATAGTAAAATGCAATACAGCAGGACTGTTTCACAACAGTCCTTAGTTCAACATGGAAAACAATAAGGTACAAAGAGAGGATGCTTTTGCACAGGGTGGATGTGCATGCCTTCCAGAAACAAAACTCTTGAGATTCAAGCTGAAAAAAATTGTTCACTTGGAACAGCATTCAAGGTATCAAATGCAGCTCAGTTAATACATACTGCAATGCAATGATACAGGCTTGATTTCAACCGTTTACAAGATACATATCCCTCTGCCTTATCAAAATTGTTCCTGCCAGCACCTCAGGAATTACATTCTTCAGAAACTAAATGGGCCTTTAAAGAGAAAAATCCTCCTGCACCCATGTGTGTTGTATAAGCAGTGCTTCAGCTGGTGCATTGCTAACCTGTTGCCCAGCTGTATTTATTTACGTTGTACTTTACAGACAAGATCCATCATATCCAGGCGCTAAAAATCTAAATTAGATCTGTATCACAGCAACAGACAAGGAGGTATGGCAACAAGGGGGGCACGAGCAGTAAACTATGTGAAAGAAATACTTCTCCAAAAAGACCAATCTTCCCCAAGATGTGCAGCATAAATATACTGCGTGCAATCTTGCTTGCTCCTTGTTCTTCTAAAAAAAATGGTCAGTCAACCAGGCCTGGAGTGGACAGTGCTAGCATGGAGACTGGTAATGGAAAGGTAGCCAGGAGAAGAAGAAGGCTACTTATGCCAGTACATGAAAGGAGTCAGGGAGACAAGGCAATTTGACCCCTTTTTATATTGAAAGAGAGAACTGAGAGCATCTTTGGAGTAAATGGGATATAACGTGAAGCTATGAAAATGCCAGTCTGCAGTCGCATGGATGCTATCCACTAATATCTGCTCTTAAGGTTATAGGGACCATAAGAAACTGCTCCCCTTCCATCTGCCTATTTCTAGACTGGTTTGCTCAAAAAAAAAAAAAAAAAAAAAACCCTAGAAAAGCTGCTCTGTGAAGTGAAAAGGAATTTTTCAGAGGCCGCAGATTCTGCAAGTGCCTCTTGAATAGGGAAGACTATAAGTAGAGGCTGCTGCAGGGGAGGGAGGGGTCCCAGCCTGACAGCTCACTAATACTCGCTATAAAAAAAGTGTTATTAATGATCTACTTGATTAAATGTGATCCTACACCACCTTCACTGACCGACAGGGCACCTGAATAAATAAACAGCAAAAGCAATGCCTACCAGAGCAGAAAGGCAGAATGGGACTGCAGGCTCACGTAGCAAGAATATGCACTGCTGGAAGAAAAAGCTCTCAGGTGCTGTCTTTCAGCCATAAGATCTCCTTGAGACTGTTAAACAGAATACGTAAATCAAATCAAATCAATCGGAGACCGCTGCCGGAGCAGCCAGCATCCATGTGAAGACGGGGCAGAGGAATTTCTTCTTGCTATGTCCTTGTCTAAGAGTCTGCCTCCAAACACCAACCACAGGTGTAGAAAAAAAATGACTTGAATGTAGGTGCTTAAAACTGCAATGTTGTTTGCACGGTAAGAGTCTAAGTGCCAAGGAATCCCGAGTACAGGTGGATACCTGAGAGGCTGTGCCATCCTCTTTTCCTGAGGATAACCGTGCAAGTATTTTACTTTTAATCTTCTCGGTATGTAGCAGATGATTTATATGCAGCTCTGTTCTAATAATGCATCTTAGAAAGCAGCATTTCCTGCAGGAGTTGGGTCCCTGTCTAGAAAACAAGGGAATCAGACATGGATATCACTTTAAAGAGGTAGAAGAGACTGGTGACAGTGCTCAGTGATTACACGCATGAGTTCCCAAGCCGATTTCTGATCCCCTTCACATTCGATAGACCAGCAGCTGCCAGTGGCATCACTCAAACGACAGCTCCTCCATGCTGATTAAGAAGTGGTTCAGATACGTGCCATCCAAGCCTTCTCACTTGGGAGGAAGGCAAATGCAACAAGAAGCCCTGAGAACAGGCTTAGGCATTTAGTCACAGTGATTCTCAAATCGGGGTACCAGGGCACCCTGAGGTGCAGGGGTGAGAAGATAAATGAGGTGTTGGGAGATTAAGCAGATAAACTAAGCAGGTAAATGGAGGCTTGGGCTTCCCCTGCCAAAGAATCCTCCAACCTCCTGCCATACCCCTCTGTAAGGAAGCAAGCGCTGCAATCGATACATTAGTTTTTTTTACTTGGATGCCACTTAATACACAAAAAGTTACAGAGGGGTGCTTCAAGTTCAATGAGGGGTACCTTAAGTCAAAAAAGGTTGAGAATCACTGGAGTACAATATCAATGGCAAAGACTTTGTGCTTTGGGGTATATGAAATCAGCCAGTCCGGATGATCTCCACCCTAGAGTTCTAAAGGAACTGGCCGAGGTCATTGCCAGTCCCCTGGCACGGCTTTACGAGCACTCGTGGTGCTCTGGTGAGG